>NC_044503.1:16875956-17010956 GCF_902362185.1 Chanos chanos | reverse complement strand
AACACTGGCAAAACGATGGCAAACGGCCGCGGCTGTAATGACTCGCTCATATTTATTTAAGTGGAGAAAAATAATGAGAATTCCACAAACATTAGTTAGAAGCCTTTAGGGGAACGTCTCGGTCTCTAACACCCCCATTTCTCCATTTCTCTCACTCTTTTGCTCCATTTAGCTAAAGCATGCCATCTGAGGCAGAAAAACGCTAGCCTTAATGGCGTGCGGAAAACGCATCTCGATTTGGCATTTAGCTTTATTTTTTAGATGGGTGTACACGACCTCGTTCTTCCTCCTATTAAGTGGTACATACCAGAGAACGACAGAAAAATAGTCGTAAAAATCTGATACGTTAAACACGTAATTCCACAGCAGCGGACCACGGGAGAGAGAAGGCCTGATTGCTATGTTGAAACGCACATTAAGCTAGTGTCCAGAATACATGAACAGAGAATGAAGGACAAAATATAGTAGCTCAAAGCTACGACGTGAATATATTGATATTGGCAGTTTCATAATAAAAGACTTCTAACGCATTCTAAATTACTGTTGTTGCCTCAGATACATTTGGTTTGCAGAACAAAGGAAACGTGTTAACACATCATGCGTGTTCACTGGCTAAACACACATCTCTCCTCCATTAACGGCACAGAATCAAAGCACCATCCGCGGGCAAAAGCCCGGAGTCACACTGCTGATTCCTAGCCAACGGACCATACATCTTATGCCTGTCGGCGTGCTACACACACTCTCACACACACACACTACAATGCAACTCCACTGGGGGGAGCAAGCAACCTGTCACCATAGAAACGTGATCAGACAGACAGGCAGGTCCAGGTCTTAACAACGAACTTCTAAGATTCAATGCTAAATAATGTCAGAATCTAACCAGGGTCGTTCACATTTTACAGGATATTTCTGATAATAACAAACGGAGATAATCTTTTTTTTTGTTAGCTTTTATTTCCCCTCAGTGAAAAAAGACACCACGTTTATAAGAATGTGTCCTTCTTGCACAAAAGATTACTCTCATAAAACAGCAATATTCATTTCTGCTAAAATAGCAAAGATAATTCCCCATACATAGTCCAGTCTCCATCAGTCCCTGTAAAATCCGCGTTACCACGGTGATAAACATGACACTAACAGAACTACATCACACTTACAGTACTAACTGTGCTGATTAGGCAATTAACGAATTTATTAATGAACTAATAATACCAATCTACGTATCGATGTAAAGCATTAGATTTTAAGACGCCTTCCGAGTAATTATAACATCTTTTTCCCACTCCTTTTAGACACAGGGCAGTATGCCAGAGATCCCCGTTAAAACTTACTGAGATTCATACACCTGTGCGGACCGGTGATAAATTTGAGGGCTTAATCATTAGTCCGTCTGGCTGCTATGAGATTTATCGCTGAGTATCAGGCACCTTATATTAACGATGCTATGGTCTGGATTTGCCAACTGATTGAGTTTTTCTCACCAATCTGAGCGTTGTCGTACAGCAGGAGGTCATAGCAGCCCTGGTAGCCGGTGCGGTAGTTGGTGCGTGTTCCGCTGTCCCACTGAACCACGACGGTTTTGTCAGGCGTCGTTGTGCTTCCCTGCCGTCCGATCTCAACCACCGTTCCGACGTGACCCTCTCCATCGTCCTGGTTACCCCATTTCCAGTCAACGCCGCGCACCACACGCATGCCCACCTCCATCCTGCCACACGGTGGGCTCCGCCCGGCGTCGCTGCGCTTGCGGGACCGCGGATGGGGCACTCTGGGCCGGGACCCGGAGAGCGTGCCGTGCAGCGGGGTCTCCGGAGAAAGATCAGGGGTGACTGGAGAGAAGCAGCGAGTGGGAGATAAAAAAAGGAGAGAGAAATAAGTTCCCATTACTTCCTTTGTACGTTGCCTAAATGTTTGTGACAGAATCAATGCGTGGTTTAGAGCAGACTGCATTGGGTAAGTCAAGAGCTACTGTCAAGTGTTTGAGGTCAAAGGAACTCCTCACCAGCATGCTTTAACTACAAGCCACAGTGAACTTTATGGTCAGTCCATCACCTAGAGTCTTTAAATAAGACCAAATAATCATAAATGTCCCACAAAAAGAGGACAGAGCAGGAGATGCTGCTTTCTTCTCACCCAACAGGGTGACAGGGCCTCATAGCACTGCTGAACGACGGTTCTATTCAATACATCACAACATCGCAGATGTCAGACTACAACTTCCTCAGAAGCAAGTGCATGAACGGCCAACCTACAAAGGCTATTTCTTCTTCCCACGCTATATCAAATCTTTGCTGCTAAGCAACGCAAAAAGGAGCAACAAATAAATAAATAAAATACCTAACGTGACTGAGGGGAGTGCTCCATGGTCCAGTGACCCTGACTGACATACAGATTTCTAATACTGGTTCAAATTCAGTCACAGGCAAGATGGTGGTATGTTCACACACACTCAAAGCCATTACGCTTTAGCTGTTCTGATGTATACCCATTCTTCATGCTCTATGACAGCAGCTCTGTTGGTGCCTCTCTTTAAACCCAGTCCACCACTTCCACCCAAGCACTAAAGTAGCGTTTCTGTGAGGATGAGTCAGAGAGCAAGGGAAAAAAAGAGGAGTATTGTGGGGTTCAATGGTAACCAGCCGGTCAGATGGCATGAGTATATACTATTCACTGCCAGTCTCTCTCCCTCCCTCTCTTTCTGTCTTTCTCTGTCTCTGTTTGTTGCTGACTGAACTTGGTGTGGACAGAAATGCCTGGGAGTTTAAACAAAGCTAACTCTCATTTTTATCATTTTTTCCCTCTGGTGAAATTTCCCGTCAGAGCTGCCCGGACTGAGCTAACAAGCCCTGCGTGATGAGCCTCCCTGATAAAAACCTGTTTGTGTGTGTGTGTGTGTGTGTGTGTGTGTGCACGTGGTGTGTGTGTGTGTGCACGTGGGTGTGGGTGTGTGTGTATGGGTGTGTGTGAGAGTGAGTGTCTGTGAGTGTGTATGAGAGAGAGAAGCAGAGACAGAGAGAGAGAATGATTTGGCAGCGTCTAAGCCCGGCTCAGTCGATGCTAATGACGATGGATAGAGTGGACTCATTCTGGTCCCTCTGTGATTGTCCTCCTCATTGTCGACAGCCAGACTCTTTTACACTCACAGCTTCCCAAACTCAGAGAACATGCCACTACATCCTGCCAGCTATCTCCCACTGCCTGCTTAATGTGACTGTCTGCTTGTCTGTGTGTGTGTGTGTGTCTGTGTGTGTGTGTTTTTATTTGACACTGTGAGCATTTTAGGGTACACACACACTGTGTGGTCTGTCACCACTCAAAACAGGCTCAGTGTTTTTTAAATGCATCCTAGTCTTGTTTTTTTTTTTTCTATCGCCATGGAGACATAAGACCAGTTAATCCACTGGATTCATTTCATCAGGGCTTTGATTCAATATTCTTCTCATTTTGATTAACACAATTACAAGATTAAAACCGAATTACAAGGTAAAACCGAATTGCTAAATTGCCTGGATTGTCTGTCTGCCTGTTTTGCTGGTCCAGATTAGGTGTTTTGTCAAGTTAAATTGTTAATCTGGTAAAACTCTAAAAGGGAGTGAGGTGAGGTATTAGGCGACAAGGCCAGTATGGGACAACAACACTTTTATTTGTAGTGTTTGGAATTACAGTTTAGCCTCTTTTCCATGGATTAATAACCCCAGGATGCCATTTGACATTCAGCCCAAAGATAAGGCACAAAGACACCAGAGTCCGCTAGACATAATCCCAAACGCCTGATTCCTATTCACATAAACACTACAAAGCTGCCAAAATGGCCTGGTTACACAGCCCTTGTTCAAAATCAAAACTACAACACAACCACTTTGGCTCGAGTACAGTTACATCAAAATAAATGAATAAACCATCGGAAAATCGGCATGGCTTTGTTACTGCAGTGGCAATGTCAGGTCAGCCTGATTGACTACATTACCCAGTGTCCCCTCTGACTCTTTTCTTAACGATCCATGGGAGACAGCAGTTTCTCAAGCAGGACAGAATGTTTTCCCAGAGCTCTGCAGAGGCCAGTGGGCATACTGCTAATCAAACCGATATGAACTAAATGCAGAAAAACCTGAAACTCAATGCTCGGCGAGCCCCTGATTTGCCTGGAGCAAGTCAACACAGATGCCTGCTTACCAGCCTCCCTGCTGCAATTTTCCCTGACTGCAGCGATTTCAGAACCTCTCCTGTCAATCAGTCACAAAACCATGACAACCACAATGCCTGTCCACGCGGTACGAGCCAAGAGAAAGGCAATCTATCTGGGCCTATAGTGGACTGAACAGCCCTCATACAAATCACTCTACTCCTTCGCCTGTCTCATTTCAATAAACGACAGCATTCAGCATCCAGGACTACTCCACACTCTCACATCTCAGTGTGCATACTACACTTCTCTGCTGCTGTTTACACACACACACACACACACACATCCAAAAAAGATACTACACGGGAAAACTCCACATAAGATGTCAAGATTTTGGCGTAGTTGCATAGCTCAGAGATTACAGTGCTCACAGGCATGATCATCTGCAAGTGTGTCAACCCATGAGGCGAGATTCAAAATGACATTCAAAAAAATAAATAAAGAGACAGAACTGAAATGGTCTATGCTGTATGAATGTAACAATTATGATAAGTTTTGTAATGTTGAGCAACACTGCCGACTCACTCTGTGGTTTACAGAGGGCGATCCGAGGTTTACCGTGGTAGAAAGTGCCGGAAGTTTAGGCTACACACTGGAGGCGGATGGCACTGCGTTTCTCTGCATTTTGGAGAGGAGAAATGTACAGCTGGTGCCAAGAGCTCTCAGGCATTGTGATTCAGCAAGGTTGTGGGCTGAGTGAACCAGCATCTCTCTCTCTCTGCCAAAAACAGCCTGCGGAATCTCGCCTCAACACGGCACCTCTCACCTTAACTCAAACATCACACACACACACACACACACACACACACACAATCAGAAATACATACAGACACACATACAATCAAACTTACACACACACACACACACACAATCACACACATACACACACAATCAGAAATACATACACACACACACACAACCAGACATACACTCAGCTGCACTGTTCAGTGAGGACAAGAGGACTATCTGAGTTTGCTGTAGCTAAAATTGGTACCACATTAGATAAGTTGCTTCTGACAGGTATCACAGTTAATGAGAGATGTTCCATTAACATAACAGACAGACAAAAATCAGAATCAAAAAGACAGCGCTTTATGACACATACATCAGGATTACTCACATGTAAAGTAGTACTGATGGTTATTAGGAATATCATTCCTCTAACTATTAGAAGTCATGGCACAAAACTGAACACAAAATGACACAAAACTCAAAACACTGCACGACTGGGCTGCCCAGTGGTGAAACTGCCTAAATGACAGGGGTAGAAAAAGTTATGCAATGAGAGAGCGAGCCTCTGTGTGTGTGTGTGTGTGTGTGTGTGTGTGTGTGTGTGTGTGTGTGTGTGTGCCACGGCAGAGCTGGGCTGAGGCCTAAACTGAGAGGAGGTCTGTGCTAAGTTAATGACTTCTCCACTGCTCTTAAAGAGCAGATGCAGGCAAACAGCTTTTTTAATGTTTTTATTGCATGTTAACAGAGCTCTACAGCTGTAGGTACAGACAGGGTCCCCAGAATTCCCCCTTTCCCTCCAGTTCGATCATCTTTTTCTGTTACTATAAATAGACCCAGACGGAGATTTAGAAACCATACTCTTTACAGCTGCCTGTGGAATACAGCAGAGTTCTGTAACCACTGAGATGCTAACAGGCCAGTAAACACTCCTCTCTGACTGGGCAGGGGAAAAGCCAACCCCTGATTGGATATGGTACCAAGTCCATCCATGACTGGATACAGTAGTGAGCCTACCCTTGATGGGACATGATAATGAGGTAACGCCTGACTGGATGCAGAGGTAAGCTCAGCCCTAAAGTAAACTGCTACACATGCAGACTGCAGTGTGAGGAGTGTGAAGGTCGTTGTGTGATGAAGAGAGGAACTGTAGGCAGCTCACTCAACAGACTGTGATGGGACGTTTATGGCAAGGTTAAAGATACCCCTAACACCCCTTTACACACACACACACACACACACACACACACACACACATACACACACACACATACACACACACACACACACACACACATACAAACATATACACTCTTTCTCACCCACCACCACACCCATTCACATTATCACACACACAAACATACACCAACACCCTCACATACACACAAATACACACACTATCTCTCTCTCACACACACACACACACGCAGAGAACACACAAATGAGGTGCACAAGAATGACAGACATCCATGGCATATCATATAATATGATTCATCTGTCAACAGGACATTACACTTTCTGTTCTCATTAGCAATATGACTGATAAATATTCTAAAATGATTTAAATATAAAGATTATTCCAGTTAGATAAGAGAGTGTCCTGTGTGCCAAAACAACTGCCCTTTCTCTCTCTCTCTAATAGACACACACACACATACACAAACACATTGCACGATCTGGTAAAAAAAAAAAAAAAAAAAAAATGATATCGCAGTTAGACGGAAATATTTTGCGATTGTGATTTGAACAGCGATATGACAAACATCTAAGTTAGCACACACGCAATCAGAAATACATACAGACACATACACAGTCAAACATACACAAACATACATATTTTTGCTTAGTTTTCAAGAACAAAGTCTGATAAAGGCATAGAGCTACACTGTAAAGGGATGTTTTGAAATAATTACGTCAACTCAATAAAAACTTTAGGATAATTTAACTACTCAATGACAAAAGGGCACAAATTGTTTAGAACCTTTCAAAAAAGGATTTCTCACAGAACGTTTGTTTGTTTTAGTTCAGGTCGGCTTTCGTCTGCCTTTTTTTGCTTTCATACATAAATTCACCATAAAGCTCCAAGTTGAGGTACAGGGTAATACCCAGCGGGGTGTCCAGAAAACTAATGAACAGGTGGGAGGCAAAGAACCCCATACGAAGTGGGGTTCACTGACTTAAAATGGTGATTAAACTTTTGACCGGATTTATGACTGATATGTAGGTTACAGATATACGAGCTTGATACTTGCCAGCCAGTCAGATACGAGTATTTTCCGTTGTCACTTTATATTATAAATATATTTAATTCAATCGCAAGCAGACCTATCGCGCTTTCAATTTTAATTCGATTAATTGTGCAGCCCTAATACACACATATGCGCACAGCAGCACACACTGACACAAAAACAGATACACACACACACACACACACACAGACGCTCACACACTCTCACTGATTCACTCACACACGCACTAATACACACACAGGCACTCGATGCAACCAAAGCACCATGTACCCACCCAACGACTGTTCTATCAATATATTTATGATATGCAAATGAGATACTGGGACACATTGTGTAATTGCCTCTTAATGCAGCGTACAACCAGAAAGCAAACAAGCAAAGTGACCACTGAGCAAAGCTGTGAGAGTGGGGTTTATATGGCGTGCAGAAGACACAGGAGCCATTCACATTACCTTCATTAGATTAAATCACATTAGCTTTAAACCAGATTACTCCCTTACTGTACGTGTAAACAGATCAGAATCTGATTTAGACTACAAATACTGATAAATATCTGATGCTATTCTGACACCAAAATACAAGCGGACCAGGATGAGAAAGACAGGAACCACACACACACACACAGACACACACACACACACACACACACACACACAGAGAATGATCAATGAGCAGGGTGTGTGCTGAGGCGTGTGAGCAGAAGTGGCGGCTGGAATGGAGCAAAAACACTGTCAGTTACTGAGGCCTGGTCTGCATGTGCCTTTTCTGCTGCATTAGACATTTTCACAACCTTTTCCTTAGATACCATTAGCTAACCACTGACACATCACATACCAGTCCCCTGTGTGTGTGTGTGTGTGTGTGTGTGTGTGTCTCTCTCCCTCATGCTGCTTATTTTCATTTCACATGCACTGTATGCCACCACTTACTGACAACTACAGGGAAACTTGGCTAGGTCCATACTGAAAACAAACACACATAACTCTCATCATTAACACACTTCATTACAGTAATATATCACTTCCTGTATTAAGGATGTGCGTCTAAGACTGGACCACTTTTTTTTTTTTTTAATTCATCTCTGTATTAGCTGTCACTGGTTTGTGTGTTAGCCTATTCTTGAAGCTCTAATATCAATAGGTTCCCACCCTTGCTTGGGGGAAAACTGCAGACCAGTGGAAGTATATGCTGAGTAAGTTAATATCAGTCTGCCTACAGCAGCAAACGGCTCCAAACACATTACTGCAGCTTTACCATAACTCTGTCGTCTACAGACAGTGTCTTCATAACACATTTACAATTTCTGGGAAGGTTCCTTGCAAGACAAGAGTTAGTTGGCTTGCACAGCTGCCCCTTAGAATCATCCTACCCGTAAGTCAACACCATTTTCCTCAATCTGTTCTCTATCAAAATGTTTATTGCCATCTACAACACGAGTCAAATCCAAGGGAGTCAAATTCTTTGAGTCAAATCCACCGAACTAAAAATTCTTTGAAACCAAACTATTAAAGTCAAACTCACTGAAACCAAACTATTAAAGTCAAACTCACTGAAACCAAACTATTAAAGTAAAAGTCACTGAAACCAAACTATTAAAGTCAAACTCACTGAAACCAAACTATTAAAGTCAAACTCACTGAAACCTAACTATCTGAGTCAAATCTACTAAACCCAGACTGAGTCAAGTCCACTGAACCCTATTTAAGTCAAATCCAGTGCACCCAATTTCTTTGTGTTACACAGGAACACGCTAACCGTTGCAGAGGTGCCTGTTTTTCCTGGTGCCCGTGCGGCACACGCGGTCGAGCGTGCCACCTGTTGAGGCACGTCTGTGCCAATTTATCTGCGAGGCCTTAGACAGGGGGAGGGATAAGAGGCTTGGAGAGAACAGATGGCCGACCTCGTCACGGCTCCCAGTCTACACTGGGGAGGCTGGCCAACGTCACTTTCCACTACACTTTAAACAAGACACACCGTTCAGTCCTGTCTGGAGGAATCCACGGTCTAATTTTAGAACGGAATATTCGAGGCTGAATTATAATACTCTCTTAAACTACACATAGATTACTGTCATGCTATGACGGACAGAATTGGACACTGAGTGGTTTAGGTTACATTGTGTTCACTGGTGCAATCCGGGAGCTCTAATGACTGTTTCCCAACAGGGTTAAGTCATAATGACTGCTGACAAATGCAACCGTGACGAGCCAAAATGGAGCAGCCCTCCGAAACAGGAACTGCACCCTTCCCCTTCCCCTTCCTCTTCCTCTTCCACCACCTCATTATTCCCCACAGCATGCCCACACCAGCGACATGCAGACCGGGTCCAGCCAGTCCAGTCCACAGCTAACACTATCAGCCCTGAGGAAAGGAAATGGATGGAGAGGGGGTTAGATTGTTCTAGAAACAAGCCCCCCAAGCCCTCCGCCACCCCTGTCAGTGCATTACATGGCTTATAAGCAGATGCTTCCTAGGAAAAGACAACATCGCTGAGGAAGTGACCACATGGAGAATTCCCAGTGTTTAATTTCCCTGTGCTAAAAGGATCAGATGTCTCATTTAGCTAATGGACAGAATGGACAGCAAAAAAAAAGAGAACTTTCCTTCTCAGTAATCAATTATAATCTAAAGTTTATTGTCTCAACTTTCCCACACTGCTAACACCTCAACTAGTATGTCCAGTGACTGTGCCGACCTAGAGACCACCAATGTGTGGAAAGGAAAGAGGAGGGAGAAAAGAATTCTGAGATGACCAAATTTAACATCAGGATACCCAGCTGTAGAAACCAGGGCTGAAGAGCGTTTAAACTCCAGTATCAGGTCTGTTCTCGGGTTCAAAAAAACACTGGCTCCATTTGCACTTTTCTCCAAATTGGAAAAGAACTTTCTAGAACTGGCTTTTGTCAGACACATATGGTGACCCAGAGCTGAGCGCGCAAGAGAGAGAGAGAGAGAGAGAGAGAGAGAGAGAGAGAGAGAGAGAGAGAGAGAGAGTGGGGGAGAGAGAGAGAGCAAGGGAAGGAAGGAAGGGAAAAAAAATCAATACTGATCCCGTATAAACAACACACAGGGCAGGATTACATCAACCATCCAGCACGTTCTGCAACACTGGACTGACTCTATTCTTCTCCAAAAAGCACTCCTTCCCTCCTCTCTGTAAGCAAATATCTTTATCAAATACCAATAGTCATTATTAAATACCTAGCCAACATAAAACGCTTTCATGTACAGACTGCAAACCACAAAGTAACCTCTGTTCACAGAAACCACAATATAAACAAAGTCAAACAAGTTCATCAGTCAAAGTTTAACACAGGCTATTTTACCAATGTGTGACTACAAACAATGCTTCAGACACTTAGCACTTGTAACAAATTTCGACACTACACTACACTACATGCCTGTAAAACAGCCTGCCCTGCTGA
This sequence comes from Chanos chanos, assembly GCF_902362185.1. NCBI lineage: Eukaryota > Metazoa > Chordata > Actinopteri > Gonorynchiformes > Chanidae > Chanos > Chanos chanos. The sequence continues at coordinate 17,000,367 of NC_044503.1, read as the reverse complement.
AGGCCACCAGAGTGACAAAAGTGACCCGTTCTGTGGATATAGTGTTCTACACGACACTGTCAAATGTCAGCTATCATCATTTTTGCTTGGTATTAAAATTATAATATAACTTTCTTTTTTTAAACTTAACATTAAAGACAAGAGTTTGCTATAGACTATGCTTGTGGGTAGTTCTTATGAGCGTTGGCAGAAGGTTTCACGGAAACTCAGCTTTCTCTATGGTTCGCTCATGATTTAATGTGTAGGTAAAACTGAACTGAGATTGAGTAGGTTTCTGTAATTCAAAGAAAACTGAGTCGATTGAATGTACTTACAACCCATGAGCTTCAAACCACTTCTCATCATCTTCAGGACTTCACATCTGAGACATACTCTAACCGTTTGACTTTCCTTCGTTTAGTTTTTTTTTTTTTTTTGGCCTGTTTTTGGTCTCTCTCTTCTCGTTCGGAAGCAGGCTGCTAGCTCGGTGAGGTTTCCACCACAGCTAACCTGTTTCAGCCATCCGGCTCTGTTTGCCTTTGACTGAACTTTGCACTCTGGGACTTCAAAGAATTTTTTTTTCTTCTGACAAAAATTTGAGAAGAAAATATACTGTGATAGTTTAAAAAAAAAACAAAAACAATGAGGAGATGAACAAAATCTATAAAGGGGAAATAAATGTCATTTTATAAAAGAATGATCATGGGGGATAATGGGTTGATAAAAAAGGAAGAGAGGAAGAGAAAAAGAAAATGTGAGAAGAACTCAGCAGGCATTATAATGCTTCAGTGGCTTGGTATTGCATAAGAGAAACAGATAACGTCAAAACAGACCAGAATGACCAATGACCTCCAAAAATGACGAGGCTTTCAAAGATTCCCCAGACCAACGTTGACTCAAACCCAGATAAGCCATTCAAATCAGAGGTCACAGAATGTGGGTTGTTACAAAATTGTCATTCCACGCTTTGTCTCTCCTCTTCACTGAACTCAGTTTTATTTTCCAGATAGCTCCTCTGCGTGTATCCAGGTTAGAAGTTATAAAGAGGAGGGGTGTAACAGCGTAATAAACGTACTATAACAGCTTTGGCTCTGACTCTTCATGGCTGTCCATAAACTGTTGAGTTACTTTACATTTTACAAAATTATACTCAAACAATCTCTTTCAACAGAAATGTTGGTCTTGAACAAATAAAAAAATCATTAACAGAATAAGCCATTCAAAATATAAAGGCCTACGTCATATAAAAAAATGCATTATTAAGTCGGATATGTTTCACGCAAAATCACACGTTTCTTTCTTATCAAGTTTCTTTGTTGACACGTTTCACATCTTCGCTCTCTGCTGATATCTGGAGACCACAGAATGTGAAAATGAGACAAAAGAGAACACTGCTGACAGAGCTACAGGCGTCTTCCAGATACGGTCACACCGTTTGACTCATGAAACACATCAGGCTGTTCCCTCTGACGGATGCACTTTAGCGATGCCATGGAGACAAAAGTCAAAAAGACTGAAAATTACTGAATGACACAGCATCTGGAAATAATGCAAAGCTGCATCAAATGTCTCTACAAACCGAATGCTAATTAATAAGTAAAATGATACCATGATTTTGCCTGTGGGTCAGGTTACAACGTATACCACGTATAAGAGTCTCACACACACACACACATACACACACGTGCGCACACACACGCACACACACACGTGCACACACGCGCACACTCACACACACACTCACACACACACATTATCTCATTCAGGGATAATTCCTACTTATCTTCTCATCAAATTCATAATGGGATACATCATAACAATACGTAAATGATCTGCCCCGCCCCTGCTCCACAACCTCAGCCCCCCCACCCCCCACCCCCCGCTGCATTGCCTGTGCTCACCTAACTAAACATACCCTCTGTCTACTCCACCAGCGTCACGATCTTTACCAAAAACTCGGTGAATAATCACTGCCTCTGGTTCTGACTTCAGAGTATATGAGTCTAAAGACTTTGCTTTGAACACTGCTGTCAAAACTTAGCTGTATTCACAATCTATACAAACATTAGAGTGACACAGGAAGCTATAACACCACGGCTTGTACTATAAGATTGTGGCACTGCACGTGTATATAAATTACACGTGCAAAACGTACACTAGATGTGTCCTGTATGGTTTCCTATGCAAGATTTCATTGACTTTCAATATTTTCCATCTTTACGAGCTGGCCTCTCTTACCAAATAAGTATCCTGAACATTAAAAAGAAAAAGTCTTTTACCTATTCATTTACAACAGAGCACAATTACAGAGCTTTCGACAAAGACAGAGAATAGCCCTGAAAAAACATTACTGTTGATTTTTTTTGCTCTCCCAAGAGCATCACGCTGTTTTACTAAATCCTTCACAATTCAGTTATCCACAGCACACGTGGCCAGACACTAGAGCCACGCTTGACTAGTTTACCTGTTGGTGTATGTGTGTGTGCACAGCACAAACACAGCAACGGAGGAATCTCTTTCTCTTTCACGCAGTTGTTGTGCCACGAGGAGAGAAAATAGCTGCACGGCCAGACACCTTGTCATACACCCCGTTTCCTAAGTCTGCATAGAGATCTCTTCGTGAAAGAAAAGAAAAGAAAAGAAAAGCAAAGAAAAAAGACTGGGGAGAGATAGCTATCACTCAGCCATCTTCGTCGGGGTTTGTGGTTTATGGGGACACAGCGAGGAGGAGAGGCACGGGGCAGGGCGGTGTGTCCGTTGCCATGGACAACATCAACTAAGCCAATGAGAGAATAAAAGCAAAGGTATGGGCGGGCCAGTCGGGAGCCCTGTGTGTGCAGTATCAGCATGGCTTAGCCAGGGGAGGGAACGAGGGGGTGTCCACAGAGTTTTCTGGCCGCTCGCACACACACACACACACATATTCGCTGACAGCTCCTACACTCACTGCTGCTGTTATTTCCGGTGCTGTAAAACCCTGATGATACACACACACACTCACACACTCCCTCCCTCTTTGCATCACATTCAGGAACATCTTACCTATATGTGTGGGAGAGGTAATGAGACACAGAAGCATGCATATATATATACACACACATACAGAGAGATATATATATACACACACATACAGAGAGAGAGAGAGAGAGAGTGAGGCTCAGCTGAGAAGATCTCTGTTATGCCAAACAGACAGGGTTGCAGGCTGGGGGATGGGTATGTGATCAAGAAGAGGCAGAAGGGGAATCTGATAAAGTATGTGCTTTTGGGCTGAAAAGGAGGGGAGGGGTTTTGGGGAGGAGGTGGTGCCTACCACCTGCCATCATTCCAATCTTCACTCTGAGACTGAGAGTTCCGTAAATAAAGGGAGGGGAGATGGGGCGAGAGAGAGAGAGAGAGTGTGTGTGTGTGTGTGTGTGATTGAATGAGAGAGAGAGAGTGTTCACAGTCTAGGTGCAAGTACATCTAGGTGCAGCTGTGAGAGGCATGGACAGAGACTGCATGCCACTCACACACACATGCACACACACACGCACATGCACACACACATTCACAGAGCTGTTGGGATCCATAGAGAGACAGTGGTATTTGCACTGTGGCTGAGCAATGATCTGTGCCCAGACAGAACAGTGACAATGTTATCAAATACAATGCCAGATCTATTCAACCAAACACACCACAGGTCAGGTCAGTCAAATCAGAATGTTTTTCAGAAGAATCTCATGTACAGTCAGGTTCTTATTTAAGTGCTCTGTGACAATGTCTCAAAAAATGCTCCATTCAAATAAAACTGTAGAAAACTGAATGAACCGAATCGAGTTTACTATCATAACTGGGCAGTGATCGAACATCCACTAAAAAAGATATTGTTTAATACCTTGTATGTAGATAAACTAATCTAATGAGTGTTTTCACTACAAAAATGTATCTATAGAGAGTGTGAAACATGTCATCTGTAGACTCTGTGAAATGGAGAAGTGACAAGAGGCTTTTTAAGAAACTCTAAAAGGAGATAAGATGTAGGCTGTTCCCATAACTCAAACACTCACACAAATTCGCCTGGCCCCGCGTGACAATCCTTGCTTCCGGAGCGTCCGGGTGTAATGAATTGTGACGCTTGTTATGAAGACGTTAAGTTTTGTTTAAGGTTCATTTAAGTGACTCAGTCCAGCATTGCCCAACATTACAGCAACGTGTATTTAACCACACATTTACACGTCCTGTCATATGTTCTGTCTGACTCAGTGACCATAGACCTTCTTGCGTTCATGCATCTAGCCACGCATATCTTCACAGATATTTCAAAGCGTTAACTGCTGACTAACTGATACTAGGACAACATATGAGTGGGGCACAGCCCATTTGGTTGATTGTTTCAAACCATAATAACCTGAATGTACATTTATCTGATATTCAGCTGTTGACGGAACCTCTTAAATCCACACGTGATAATAGTGAAACATAGTCTTTTGAAATAGTCCCTTTTGGTTGTCTTACTGCAAACTGTATGACATAACCTCACACAAGTGAAGACCTTTACACGTCACGACGTTTCACTAGAATGATGCTCCTATTACAACTGACCACAAGTAACAGTGTATTACACACTAGTGATGAGTTCAACTGAAAGAAGAACTGAGTGACCTATCACAGACAAATCAAACTCGGGTCAAATCACTGTGGTCAGAGGTCGATACCTGAAACATTTCAAGGAAAGCACAGGGTAGTTGTTCTCGTTAGGCAAAACCCCATGTTATCAAGGCAACTGCATGATTGAATTGGTTAGTTTGAGTTAACCTTATTCTGCCATGTATACATTTGTGACTTTTGTGGAATTGTGTGTCTTCCTCTCTAATTACCAATACAAACGTTTACATACGTAATTACTCATTTTCCACTTCAATAAGCGTTTCCATCTTGCCTTAACCAAACGTGTTCTTCCCCATATAAAAATTCTCTGAAATCCCCTTTCCACTACGTTTCTGTGGTCACTACGCACACACATATGAAGGGTTAGTGACGTGTAATCTCAAAGCATTTCAAAAACGAACAGTGCTGTAAATAAGAAAGGCAAGGTTAATATCGAAAACAAAACTGGCATGACTACAGTAGCTGAGAAAAACATGTAGTGGATCGGTAAGCACTTAGTAACTTGCGTTGCGCTTAAGAATGAAACAGGTACCGGCATCTGAATAGGCGCAGTCTAAATAAATGATATCCTGGAGAGATAAATCACCAGAAACTTCAGTTCCAAGATCATGCATTTGATTCTTTAGTAAGCTGTCATACCAGGTATTGTCATTTCTAGTGGGAAAAGAATAAGTGTCTGTTATAGGTAGCTTCACTTTCCGCTATTTAATTAATTCTGTTTATCGGAGAGCACATTTCCAAGTTAAACCCATCTCACACAGAACTGAATTATACCTGGGACCAAAATAAGTAAGATCTTTCTCTAAAGCAACGGTCTATTTTCACACCACACTTTCAACAATACGAAGCATGCAAGAACATCGGAGTTTAAAAGGGTGGTAGGGGGCAACTTTAGACCCCGTGGAATACTTATACGTCCAGTGCATACCTATGTTACTGTTCGAGAGAGCACAACACATAGCCTACAATAGCTCTTTGTGGTTCCCCACTTCTTTGACCAAAATAGGAATATCTAATCTTGCAGACGCTAATGTCATTTTATGAATTCCGCGAATGACGTTTATTTTTGCAAGCACTCCCCCCACCCCCCTTTTTTTTTTGCACCTTTCTGTCGCATGTCTGATCCTGGAGTAAACAACTGGTGATCTGCGACAGTGGTCTGGCCATTGTAATCAGTGGATTCTATGGGGGATAAGACATCGCCCAAGACACGGTCAATTTCTCAGTGCAAAATACAAAACGTCAGTGTGAGAGCATTATCAATTGTATGCTTACCTGTAGACAGCATTAATGCATCCAAGAAAACTTCACCGGGCCAACGATTAATTTGCTTATAGGTTTAGCTTTAGATTAACACAAGCGATGGCCATAACAGAACCGCGTTGAACGGGCATGTGTCACAAGTCCTATCTACTAGTGTAGGTTAACACGACACGGCGTCTTCGATATCAAACGGATGCGATGATAACATTTGTTGGGCTTCACTAACCTTCCACAAGGGGTCTTCAGTTTGGGTTTTACACAAATTCCATACCGGTGATCAACCATCAACGCGACATCTCTTCAGTGACAGCGTTTTGAGACGGAAGTAAAAATATAAGGCTGGTTAGCTGAATGCTAGCTGTCCAAGTGAGTGGATACTGGGCTGACACTCCCACGCTGTGCGTCACTTGTGTTTTTCTCTCCCCAAGGTGCAGTGTTGCTGAGGATAACTAATTAATAAAAGTCACCTTTACAGTCCTTGTTTTCGGTAAATAAAGAGCTCACTGTCAAAAGTGTATTTTGCTGCACTGGCGTGCTCGCTTAGTGGTGACTACGGGTGAATTGTCTTCCAATGAAACGTAAAGGAATGCACATGCGCGAATTCCTTACATCGGCTCCCCACTGTCGTCAAGATCTTATTCTCAATGGCCTTAATGAAGAGGTATCGTCAAGCTATGCTGCTTTTCGGTATCAAGAAATTCTATGGTTCCAGAATACTTCAGTACAACAATAAATCTTGTTCACTTGATTTTAACTGTAAACAAAGAACTCAGCATATTGTTAGTATATTTTGGTATTCACATTTATAAACCCATTTACAGTAACACGTTTTGCAAATGTTTGCGAATCCAGCGCTGCGTGTAACGTTGCAGTTGATATAATGTTTTGCATTAACTCCCAACGACAATACATGACAAGTACAGTTAAGTGTTTGAATAATTTATTGTAACGTGGCGCCATCTGCTGCTGTGTGACACTGAGTGAAATGTGTGGAATTGGCGTCCGACTGTCAAAGGTGTCCGGGTTGTGTACCGTTAGATTTGATTAACATAGAAGAGGTAACTGTCACCTTCAGTAGATGAGGTATTCTTTAGGAAGCAGGCTGTTGACAGACACCTGAACACTGGTTGACCTATGAATTAAGCCTTTTAAAAGTCCTATCATCCCCGGAGTTATATAGAGGAACGCTGGAAAAGAGCAGTCAACTGACAGTTTGGCAGAGGGATACTATACTCAGACTACACTGCATAACGCCCTAAAACGTGTTTGTGAATAAACCAATAGCAGGGACCATAGGTAGCAGCCCACCTGCCCGTGGTTTAAAAAAAAAAAAAAAAACATACGATGAGATGAGACACTCCTTGACCTGCGTTTATGTGCATATGTGGTGGGTTGTAAAAAGATCGTACATGCTTAAGAACTTGTTTCCCCATAACAGTGGGATGTGATCGGCTCTGTTACGGATTCATTTTACTCACTTGGTTTAGGTCCAGTCAAGCCACTGAGGGGAAAGTTAACTGTAACATTAAATATGAAGCTACTCTGCGTGATCAAGGCTGTCAGATTTCGTACGTCGGTGAAAAGGGTCTGTTTCAGGATGACAGGTCACTAAACACAAGCAGTTGCTGAACGGTTTGATGGGAATGAAAACACTGTAAACTATACTGTATGTCCTGGCTTGGCCGTCTGAGTCACCAGATCTTAACCCACCTGAACAGGAAGGGGTTCTCTGGAGCTTTGCCTAGGGCAGCATTTTCCACAACTAAGAACAAAACAGAACTAATGCAGATTCTTGTGGGGAAATGCACAGGAGTCTGTACCAAAGCATGCTAAGCTTGTGTCACAACACCACCCTATAAAAACACTAAGCTGTTGTTTCCGTTATTTTGGCAGTTGCTGTGTTAAGTTTTCGCCTGTGCTTTTGAGCTAAATGCAACACTATTTACAATCATCATTCACGAATGTTCTTCTGAAAAACAGCAATAATATTGTTAAGCAACATAGCACCATTAACTTATTTAAATGTTATCACATGTGTAGAATTAGATCCTCTATTCAGTCAGAATCAAAAGAAACAAATGAATGAGCCCCTTTTTATGAAAATGAAATCAACTAGAAAATAGTTATGGAATATAATTTATTCTAACAATTGTTCGCATGAAACAAACTCAAAATAGAACTCTATTCGAGGACTGAGGCTTCTCCTTAAAAAAATGAAATGTACCATAGAAAATGCTGAATTGTGAGCTCATTCCAAGGAAAACATTTTCAAGAAGAACTTTAGCTTTGTGAACCGTTCCATTCCAGTCAGCAGCCTTTTGTACTCAGTCTAATGTTTATTTAAAAACACACACACACACACACACAGAGAGAGAGAGACATGAATTTTAAAATGTCATAATTTATGTTGGCAATAACACTTCACTGGTTCCCATACTGAACCCTACGGGCATCATGACCTTGTAGATATTTATTTAAGTTTGTCGTTTTGGCTCAAGGCCTGGTCTCTGGTTATGTGTGTGTTTATAGAGGATGGTTGCGCAGAAGAATGGCAGAAAGTGGAGTGCAATTTGAAGACCTAAGATGACCTTAATGCTATACACTCATGTCAAATGTTATGTTTTACATAAAAATAATTTAGCGTCTTTTGTTCCTCGATGCATAGATGGAGTGTGTGTTATTTGACACACCATAAGACACTGCTTTGATGTAAAACTTTCGTGTTCTTTCAGAATTGAAGTGCTTCGGCCGAGGCGATGGGGGATTGAATAAACAAAGTTTGTGAACTATGTACATATTTATTTGTTCAATTGAGTCACCTCTTGGACACCCTCGTTGCAACTTCACATATTAGCTGAGCCGATTCAGCTCCACTCAGATACCACGTGAATTGAGCGGCACATACTTAGTTTTCGAGCAAAACATAACCAGAACGAACCGTACTGAGAAATCACAATCCACACTTCACTTTATTCACACTTATCATTGTTTAACCAACCCTTTCAGAAGTATGAAAGAGCAACAGTGAGAAATATTAAATATGTAATGTCATTTCTGATGAATGATCGTGGAATACTATGTTTCTATCTTTGTCTGAACTACGTCGTTCATTTCGCTGTGCAGATTTTGAAGAGGGAAAACTAACGTGGAGATTACGTTTAAGATTCCTAAACCTTACTAGGCGCGACGCACCTCTGGCAAATTCTGTGGAGAGGATTGAGTGTCAGTAATATTTAACAAACAGTAAAATGTTTTATGCTTCCCTATGCTGGTTTGAGACCGACAATACGCTTCAGTCGACAAATTCTGATTAGAGGCGCACGACACAGGTTTATGAATGTCGTTTACGCATGTGTTTGACACTGAAAAATCTTGGTTCACCTTTTGACCATGTGTAAATGTTACGGGTGCCCTACTGAATAAGATCCATTGCGGATATGTTTAAAAACCTCAATTACTGCGCTGCCACATTTTGCACACATATGTCGACCGAGCTTCACAAAAAAATCATCTTAATGAACCACCAAAAGTAATTTAAATGAGATAACAAGCCAGCTTCTCAAAATGGGGCTTGTGGTTTCCACTTGACCGATTAAAACAATGCCTTTGCTGATACAAAGATAACACAAGGATAAGTTGTCAGACCACGTGCTTTAAGCGTCAATAATTAAATAAAAGCTTAACCTGTGAAACTATATGTCAGTCGAGCCCTTGGAATATATTTCAAAGAAAAGCGGCGATTAAACCTTACTTCGAAACGTTACCTCCTTCACAATCCAGAATACAGTGCTATGGATGTTCACAACGCGCCAAAAAGGCATGGCAACAGAACACAAGTGGAGATATCGTGCCGAGAACGTGAGGTGTTTGAAAGGCAACTCTTTGAACGTGTCTAATTCAGACCGTGACTTGGCAATGATCTGTCATGGCTTTCCCTCCACTTCTGTATTTCAGATTCTGCATACTGCAATTAAGCAAGCTGAAAAAAAGTTATTTTCCCCTTAAATTATGTTAAATGTTCAATATTTAATGCAAAAATACATTAAAGTATTATGGTGTGTAGTTCTGAGTTTCAAATATAGCCCTAGTCCAAGGAAGAGCAGTGTTCATAAATGCAAAATGACCAACAGCGATCTGATTAACTGAGGCAACAGGTTGTCAGGGAGCAGCCCTCTGATGCCTTAAGTCTGTAACATATCACCATGACATGTCCCACGAACTGCATGCAGACACCAGTGGTTGCCAAACAGTCTTTATTCTGAAAAGATCTGGAAGTTACTCCTAAGATACCTCACCGAACACAGTTCCTCACACAGACTCTCACCTAACCAGCATTTCTGTCCTTCGAACACTTCCCAAAAAGGGCAAAGTTTGAGTTTGGCGCCAGACTATCACATCAGCCTCTTCTGCTTCTAATATGACAGCGTCTCCTGAATACAGAGCCATACGCACTTAAAAGTTTCAACGTGTGCTTCCATTACAGGGACATTAGTGATTTTATTTCATGAAAGACTAAAACAGTCAAAATATGATGCATACCATTGACCGTGACAAAGGCTTTGACAGTATGGAGCGTTTTATGCAAACAGTGGGCCTCATCTGTTGTGTTATCATAAGATTATAGAAAAGTCATCTGCGAATACACAATTATTAGTTCTCAATGTTGGAGCTCATTTAGAAAAACAGGAGTCTTCTATAGTTTATTGTGTTCTGTTATGGCAAGTAAGTAATGGGTGAACCTGTAAAATGACTGTCTCTGTAAATCTGTCTGAAAACACAGGCCAGAAATCATGTGTTACTGGACAGATATGGTTTCGGTGTGACACACCCCTTTTTTTCTCTCTCTTTTTATTTTGTGGCAATGGTGGAAACTTTTAGGAAATGTGGCTCCCTGTCACACATATTTTTGGTCCTACAGAAAACACTACTTTTGACATAACCTATCAGGTTAGGACAGTTTTTGACACGACAGTGCGATATGAACGGTTTCTTCTGAAGTTTCCTTGCAGACTGCGCTGAGAGCTACCACTCTGCCAAAGAACAGAAATCTCAGTCATCTTTACATCCAAATGAATTACGGCGACTCTCCTACATAAACAAATGTACTCAAATAATACTGCTCAACTGATGTTTCTGGGCAGCTTGGGAATTCAAAAGTGCTACTTTCACATCAGTATAAATTAAACAATAAATTATCGTCCTTGTTTTTAAAACCTCTGACATATATCATCATAAATACAAACAAGTTGCCCAGATACTTAATCATTTTTGTTTAAATCAAAAAGAAAAGATGGAAGAGGGGGGAAAAAAAGTCAAGCTCACAGTAGTGGCAAGCTGCCTTGTGGTGCTAAAATGATCCCAAACACGTAAAAGAGTCCCATTAACATGTTAAGCTTTGCAGTTTTTTGGGGGATCTTGGAATAGCACTGGCTACGAAACTGCCTTTCCAATGGGAAGGCCATGGGTAAGGTTAGCAAGGGTAGAGCCATACTGATGGTGTATCGCGTTGCTAGGATACAGAAGAGAACGTACGGGACAAAGAGGAGCAGGTTGTAGAGGATGTAGGAGAACGCTGGCCCGATCAGTATGGCCAGTGTCACGATGCCTGCCTGTTTGTCTGAGTCCATGTCCCGTGTGTTGTTGCTGTGAAGGATGGCTTCTGTGTTGAGGGCCAGGGGAACGGCGTAAACCAGCGGCAGAACCGACAGGTAGCCCACCTGCACAGCGTGGGCAAACATGACGGCCAGAGGACCAAACGTGATGAGGATGACTACATCACCCAGGGCCACATACTTCAGCCCAATACCTAAAAAAACAACAACAACATTAAAAAAAAAAGAAAAAGAAAAAGATCATTTTGTGGTTTTAAAAATATTTGTGTGGCAAAGAGTATAATTAAAAGTATCACAAAAGAAAGACCAACTGGACAGTTTGAAGACTCAAATCAGTGATCTCTAAATGAAGTTTGATTGATTTTTTTTTAAGAGTAGGCTTTTTCCATAAAGTATGAGAAAAGCACAAAGACTTAAATAACACAGCAATAAACTTGGTACGTTTGAAGACTGGTTTATAAAAGCCACTGCCTTGTGCAAAAGTGAAAGAAAAGACCATCGTTGTTAAATTTGGAGCACTTTCAACCACCCACCATGGTGATTCTGCACTTCAACGCTCTGATAATATGCAAACAATCCGGGTAAACCTGCCATTATTTTTAAGTGCTGGGGAAATGCATTCTTACCTCCTGTGTAGAGGAAAGAGCTGGAGAGACCACCGAAATAAATGAGCGCTAGATGCTCCAGCCTCAGCGTGGAAAGAAAATAGAGAAGGGTCGCACAAAGACACCCCACAGAATACAACAAAGCCCCAAACATCACCACGTCCTGGGGCTCCAAAATCTGATCGACCAAAGTCCTGTCATCGCTCTTTTTATGGTCAATCCCTTTGGAAAAATCGTAATACGTGTTCACAAGGTTCCCCGCTCCGTGTACCACGAGAACCGCCACCGCGCAAACCAGGAGAATTAAAAGGTCAACGGAGCCTTCCAGTTTGTACGCAAGTGCACTGCCAAGCGCTACGGGCGTGAGCGAGGCACTAAAACTCCACGGCCGGAGCGCTAAAACATATGCCGCACATTTATTCTGCACGTCCGATGCCATTCTGGCCATTCCGTAGAATCTTCCAACGTGGTTTCGCTCCATGTCATTTAAACCCAGTTCTTTTGCTCCATTGTGTCCATTGGATCCTGCCAGTACGTACGTCTCTGCATTTGACGGTTTATGTCCCGCATCCATAATTCTGTCTGACTTTTTCTGAAGCACCAGCAGCAGCAGCACTTCACCCTGGTTGGATTGAGGATAAAATGGTTTTAGTGACAAGACAGTACTAAGAGTACAGTCATTCTGATTTAAGTGAAAATCCCGAACTATGAGAGAAGAGACAGATATTTCAAATCAGCAAAACCAAAACATCAAAATCACATCACCAGTTAGGAAGGAAAGTGAAATTACTCTGACAGTTAACATCAGTCGTATAACCTTTACACACCTACTGCTTTGAGCAACAGTGGAGATTTGTGTCAAGAGAAACAATTTTGGAGAAGGCACTCTTCAATCAAGGAATGTAGGGGGAAAAGTATCATAACTGACCACTAAACGGTGAAATTAAGGATTAGTTAGCTACCTGGCTAGTCAGTTAATTTCTCAAGGGTGCTGCTGACAGAGTAGAGGGAGGGAGGTGACTGCTAATTCAACAACTTTTATTCCGTCTAATACAAAATTCAACATAAAAGTCTTCTGAAAACTCCATTTGAGCATTATTCATATTAACTGCAACATATAACACTAATTGAAACTAAGACTTTTCAAAGCTAACGCTAACCTGCTAACTACAGAGATTACAGGAGATTATGAAGCGCCTTGACAGGTCTCACTTCAGTTTTACAACTAACTCCCTAGTTTACGTCGCTAACAAATGGAACGAAGCATATGCTTCGAAACCTACCTGTTATAGAACAATGTCGAGGTAAGAACGGGGGAAAAGTCAGGCACTGTCGATACATCTTTCTCTGACCGTTGCTTGCTAATTGGGCTAGTCAAATCATACACTCCACCATTGCGTCGGCAGACCAGCTACGTGTCAATTCAAAGGATATTTATCCAGCAAGCTAATGCTAACCGTGCATGTTTGCAGCCATTTTGTCCGTCCCTCTTTTGTGCAACGCCATTCAGTGTCAACTGAAACTCCCAACCCGGTTACTTGGATCCGAGCTGTCTGTTTCATTGTTTCATATCACTCTTGATTCTCATTGTTTTAATTTGCAGTATTTGCAAAAAAGACATGATAAATACCTATATTCAATTAAGTGCGTTACTAAAGTAGTGCATTTAATGAAACCCTTAAATGAAAAAGACGAATGTTGGTTACTGTAGAACAAACTTAGATAGATAGAGTCTATGTAGATGTGACACATATGACTAAGGACTAAGAAGAGACAAAACAAGGCAACAAGGACCAATCAAAATTTACCACGGATCACTCCTGACAAATAAGAGATTGAGTCTATCAATGTCTTGGTGACTGTCTATCTCGGGTTGCGTTCTGTTATTTTTTAGGAGTCTGGGAAAGGGGTATAGCTGACCCCAAACCCAACTTCAGTGCATAATTCAGGTCTTTTTTTTTAACATCCGTGACATCACCAGAATCACAGTCAGTTACAGTTCATTCAGTTAACTGTAATGAATTGGGGACTGAGGAAAGTTGTCCCCAGCGAGAATTCGTGTGAGCTTCGGTATCTTTTCTGTCTTCAGACACCCTGTAAATATATAAAGGGGCAAATATTCATCGGCTACAATTAAAAAGGAGTATTTTAATGGATATAATCTACATGAATAATTAATTTAAATCGTGCATAGATATTGAGTCTTTATTAACTCTCAGACGTGTCTTTTACATTACTAAATAAACTTAAGAGAAAACTCGTACGTCACAGTTGAAACGGTAGTGGCTGAATAATAGCGTAGTCCATCCTCCATCCCACTAAAATGTTGTCAAGCAACAATCTCCATTTAAAGTAACGTGAGACTCTTTGGCATCCAGTGTAACTGTGCTGCGGTCAACAGTTGGGGGGAGAGCTGCAAGTTGCTCCGTAGTCTGGAGCGGTGAAGGCTCATCCATAGCCACTCCAGACAAAAACCATCCGGAGCTTTCGCTTTATTCACACCTGCAAACCTCAACGGACTATACCAACAAAATAATCAAATTCATGGACTCATCAGAATATCAGCGAATGAATGGAAAATAAATGGTGGTGAAATTTGTTTTATTTTCGTGGTGGGAACATATTCTGATGGTGACATCGCAACGATGGTGTGTCAGACATACCGAACTCGGGAGAGAGGAGGCTCTATAGTCGTTTTTGCGGTGACCGTGGTCTTTTTAGCTATAATGCAACAGGCCACAACTTTTCCCACTTGGAGACTAGAGGTATGACGTGATTTTTATTATTCTTTAAATTGTAGCCTGTCGCTTCATCTCGAAACTTAACCGTACAGAGCTCAAATGGCAACAGCATCTGTCTTTTGTATAACGCCCATACGGTCATTCAGCTGGTTTGGTGCACAGTTTATCTTAAATTGTTCGGTAATGTATTCGTTAACACAAAGTGCAGTTTCACACGTTTGACATATTTTCAGGAACAGATTTGTTAGACATATCGGAGATTTCTTTCCTTAAGGCAGGTCTGAGAGTTTTCACCTCACTGTCTGTGCGCAGCCTGCAATACGCTATTTCGCGGTTTGAGATCACTTTGACAGACCATGGTTGTCTTCAGACAATTTATGGAAAGCTAGCTTTCCGTTTGAGAGGGAGGGGAAGGGTCTGACCATCCAAGACTCAAAGCGCAAGGCATAGGCTATATAAGCCTCAATATTTTTACATGCATGAAGTCATATAATACGCTAAATCACAACTAATATGAATTGAGGCCAACTGTCCTCGGAAAGAAGCGGGAATTTGCCTGGGCCTCAGTATCATCTCTCTCTTTCTTTTATTTTACACTACTAGTTATTGCATGTAGGGGGAGTATGCATAGGGTGCAGTAATAGATGAGTGGCTATTTGATGGTCTTGAACCACACGGATAACCCATTTAATTGTATAATGTTACTACGCCTGCTATCTACTACCCTCGAGATACTTCACTTTACAAAATAACTTTCAGTTTCAGAAAACTGAGATAGCACAGACAAAGATATGGTTAAACTAACGGAATTGTAACGCAGCCGGGTTCCTTCCTTCTATAACTTGTCAAGCAATCATCTCCATTTGAAGTAACGTGAGCCTGTTTGGCTGAGTGTAGATCTGTGCTGCGAACGGGAGTTGAGGGAAAAGTTGCGAACTGCTCTCCAGTCTGGAGCGGTGACGGCTCACCAACCACCGCTCCAGACCACTTTTCCACACCTGCAACCTTCCGCGGGCTAAAGCAAAGTATAAATCAATCACATCCAATGACTTACTAGCGTATTAGCGAGTCAATGGAAAATAAATGGTGGTGAAATCGGTCTTCTTTTCGTGGTGGGAACATTTTCGGATGGTGACATCGCAACGATGGTCTGTCAGACATACCGAAGCCGGGAAAGACGAGGTTGCGAAGTCCTTGCGGTTATCGCGGTCTTTTTAGCTTTAATGCAGGCGGCCACAACTTTCCCCACTTGGAGATTAGAGGTATGGCGTCATTTTGGTTACTCTTCAAGTATTCCAAATGTGGCCTATTGTTTTATCTTGAAACTTTAAAGACCAAACGGCAGCAGCATCTTTCTTTTTTTCTTTTGTTGCATAATGCCCCAACGGACACTTTGCTTTACTTGTTTTATAGCTTCAGTACTGTACAAATTTGTAGGCTATAGGCCTGTGTTTAACATATTTTAACACACCATTTTGTTTGGTTGTAGGATTTGTCATGAGGGCTTTCGTTCATTGAAGCAATGCATACATTTTTCCACTTTTCTGGCAGCAGGCAGCCTGGTAGGCTACAAGGCTACTTCGCATTTCGCATGATTGATTTGACAGGCAATGATATGGCAAGACAGTTCATAGTAAGTTAACATTTTGGTAGGTCATATTTCTAGTTCTGTTTTTGGAAAATAGATTGCAAGACTGCACAAGTAATTATATAGTCTTCGGTGATGATCCCGGTCACAAGACACCGCAATGAGCTACAGCACAAGATAGGCTATTACACAATACTCCAGGCTCTCTCCCCAACTTTATCCCTTTTCTTTATTTTGGGGGTGGGGATGTTGTGGACGTCCCTCTCTCTCTCTCTCTCTCTCTCTCTCTCTCTCTCTCTCTCTCTCTCTCTCTCTCTCTCTCTCTCTCTCTCTCTCTCGAGTATACATGCGAAGACAGCTTCGTCTTGGCATTGTTATCGCCGAGTCTGTGTAATGAAAGTCTGAAGACCTATTTGACATCATTAAATAGACTTGGTGTAGTTCCCGAGACCGAGTTGCGCTCGCGCCTGAATTAAAGCAGCTGTTTTGATTGATTGCCGTGACATGACAGAGCATGATGTAAGCATCTGAGACGCACATGTCTTGTATCTGATGACTTACACCGGCAATCAAAAGACCATCGTCTATTCTTGATTTATAGGCTGCATTTACGTGCTGCATTCACTGTCATGAAGTCCTTAACTTACTTCAAAGCATGAACAGCAATATAAAAAAAGCTTTTATTCGAGAGCGGTCATGCTGAATAGTTTTAAGTCGAATTTTGAGAGGGGAACTGTTTTGCCATGAGCCTAGACCTACAGTACTTTTTAGCAGAGGTGGTTGAAGTTAGGGCTAGGTCATGGTCGCTTGCCCAAAGATTCCTCCGAGAATGTTATGTTTTATGTCGGCGGTCGTCAGATTTGCATATGCAACAGTTTACTCCAAAGTAAAGAAACTGGCTATAGTTGGCTACTCCAAGGGATCAAGGGGATTAAGGGCACTCAACGGCTCTCACTTCCAGACAAAATTTGGACAAAACGCCGCAACGTCAATGAAATTGCGTCATCGCCATCAGAGCGTTTTAGAACAAGTGGCGCGCGAAGTATCCTATGTGATACAAGGCCAGGCGACGTCTCCGCTCTGAGGCTATTTCAACTTCGGAAGGTATCCAAGCTGGCCTTCTTGGTCTCATTATGTAATTACTGTTTCCATGACTCTTTTATCAGAGACTGTGAATGTCCAAACCTTACCTTGCACACAGTGCATTGCATACGGCTTTCTCGGTCTCTTGTGTAATTGCAGTTTCCATGACTGTTATCAGTTACGAAAAGCCACATTAGCATAAGGTTTTGTTGGCAAGAGGACAAGACTCAAGCCATCGTTTGCCATGTTCATCTGGATAATCTTATAAATGGAAACTGTTCAAGAGCCAGAGCAATATAGCCCGTATTCTCTAGAGGACAGATCTTCCACACTAGTAAATGTGAGAGTGTTCAGAAACCTCAAAACAGGTGGTAGAACTGTGGAAAGGACTACTGCTGTGAGTGATGACATAAAAATTCATCTTTAAGACGCAGTTTTATATATTCAACAGTGATTTTGAATATCAGTAGGTAATCATGAGAATACTATCCAAAATAAATAAAAAGGTAACATCTATTTCCAAACACTGGTGTTTCCGAACACCTTTGCGGTTAAGAGGTTTTTTTTCTTGCTTTGCTTTAAATAGAGTATATACGATCAAATATGTTACTTGCAGTTTGCCAGCAGTGTGTAAAATATTGTAGAGGGAGCCATATGCTGCATGCCAAGTCTGTAAACTTTTAACCCAGCAGCTGCCTAACACTAGTAAAACTGCCTTTTTCACTTCAATTGTGTTTCAGTGATAGTTTACTTTTAAAATCAAACAGTTTTGACATTCTGAAAGGCAGTGACCGAGAGCAGTTGCTAACAATTGTCTGTAGAAATACTCGTTTAGAAATAATCATTTAGAGTCGGATCAGTTTTCAGCTGCTTGGCATAGCAGGTTAAAATGATCGACGCGTCACTGACTCCACCAGAATGCTGAAAGTAGTTTAATAATATCGCCTCGGACGGCAACGGACAATCAAAGATGATTTTATTTAATATCAAACCAACAAATAAATGTGCGAGGGAATACGCAAACACTTAGGCTAATATAATAAGGATATAATAAGTAAACATGAGAGTAAATCTGGTAGGTAAATGGTTTGGTTTGTGGTTGTTTCCACATTTAATACATGTTTACGAAATGATTACGAAAATGTGAGTTCAAGAACGCTGACTGTCATGGCTGAAAGAGTGCGATTCTGAGGGAGGAAAGTTCATTTAAGAAAACTGAACATTGATCGTGGATCGTGATTTTCGGGTGTAGTCATTAAACTGAACTGAATTCAACTGATCTGCAGTTTGTTTATTTCAGAGCCGACGATGGGAGCTAGCAACTTTAGTAAGTAACGTTAACGTTGAGGTTGTCATATGAACCTGATATGGCCCAGTTGGCCATGGACCTGAAAAGTGTTGGGCTCTGTCCTAAATGCTAACGTGTATTACACTTGCAAGTTTGAGGCAATTCAGCTGCGAACGGTTGTCAGCAGATCGATCTCATGCAACAAATCAATCAACACACGGTCAACATCATCAACGGCATTTGGGCACACTTTCATTCCATTTAGAGTTTCACAACGATGTGAACATTTTTCTTTTATTCGGACTGGCCGAACTTAATGCATAACCATGACTAGCTAGGCAAGCTAAAAAGAGACTCGCTGAATTTTATTAAGGTTTCTGTAGTTTTATAACCCTCTGTAACAGGTATAGCATGAATATCGACATTTGCTTTGAGTACGGTTTCATGTAGCAGTTCCATTGTGTGTACTCATGACATACGTAACCGGACGTGGAATTCGATGTGAACTGCTAGAGAATTGCTTTGTGCGACGGAAGTTTCTGTTCATGAAGTTGCATGAAAAGATAATGCTGCGTGAATATTGCGTGAGTGACACCACCTTATCGGTGTTTCACTGCCTCCATTTGTCGCGCTTCATTTTGATGTATTTCTTTCATGTGAGTACACTCATTTACAATACAGTTTGATGGAGTCCAGTAATTTGGTCCTTACAGGACTTGAGGGGTAACTTATTACAGAGAATATCCTTTATCCTAACCATGACTGTGTCGTTTTGGTGACAGTCGTTAAAGATATACCAGGTAAAGTCCTGGTTGACCAGTTTTTGAAATGGGCTTGCCCGAGACAGTTCATCCCCAGTTAACATGCGTGTAGGTCCGGTAGACTGCACGTTCCAGTACTCATTTTAATCTTTTCTGTGATGAGTGTGACTGACAGGTCATAGGGCTAGCAACATGGGCAAGTCCATTTTAAATGTATGCAGTTTTGTGCCCACTGGCCAGGAAAGGGTCCTGGGTTTGATTCCCGACTGGGCAGCCAGGGTCCTTTCTGTGTGGAGTTTACATGTTCTCCCTGTGTCTGCGTGGGTTTCCTTCCAGCGCTCCAGTTGTCTGCCATAGTCCAAAGACATGCAAAGACATGTAGGTCAGGCGAATTGGAGATGCTAAATTGCCCCTTGGTGTGAATGTGTGCATGAATGTGTTTTTCTGTTTATCTGCCCTGCGATGGACTGGCAACCTGTCCAGGGTGTTTCCCCGCCTTCCCCCAGTGAGTGCTGAGATAGGCCCCAGCACCCCCCGCAACCCTAATTAGGAAAAGTGGCTTAGAAAATGAATTAATGAAGGGATCATTTTGAATGGTCACATCTGTCAGGGCTTTCTCTCTCTCCCTCTTTCTCTCTCTCTCTCTCTCTCTCTCCCTCTTTCTCTCTTACACACACACACAAGGTTAATTTCTGTATATCATTACATTCAATTCAATTCAATTTTATTGTCATTAACACAATGTACAGGCACAAATGTAAACGAAAAGAGGGCTGCGGCTTCACCAGAATTGTTGGGGGGGGGGGGCATAGGGATATACATGGAATAAATAAAGATAAAAAGAGAAACACAAAAGTATCAATAAAAACACAAGAGTATCAATAAAAAAAACACAAGAGTATCAAGGAATTGGAAGATCAAGGTGGAAGTTGTATTTGAACTGAATCAGGCTTACAGTGAGCCAAAGTGAGTCCCATGAAATTCAGTGTATTACCACTTTGTGGAGAAGATACCTACAGTTTGGCTACTTTGAATGGTTTAGAGCTGTTTAAAGATCTTTAAATACAATCTGCTGAAAGTAGCTTCCTAAAAATTCACATGGAATGATTCTCATTAACTCTTTTTGCATATCAGTATACTTCAAATTAACCATATGAAAAAGATTACATTAGTTTTTTATTCATTTGATGGCCTGTCACTTAATCTATATGAATATGAATTGTAGTAGAACATCCCTCTTGCTTGTGGAGTTTCATCAAATTAAATTCTTTTGTGTGTAATTTCAATTAAATTCCATTCCTATATATTCAAGACTGGAATCATTTGCAACAAAATTTGAAATTCCACCAATCTAAATTGGAAGCAGCCATCAGTTCTCACATCAGTTCTGAACTGAGCCCTACCATGCTGAAACCTGATTGGTCCATGCATGTGATCTTTGACAAATGGTGTTCCAGTACCTCTCACACCATAGGAGCCATACTGATGCTCTGTACATAATTTCAAACATGTTTAGGTGGTCCCAGATGACTCGTCTGCATGGGAAGATTGGAATGTGTGTGTTGACCCTCTCACAGACCCACTGTGCAAGTAACAGAACTCATGTTGTCGCCCCAGCTACAACCGCAGGAAGGTCTGAGATCTGTATGCTCAACTACCACAATTGTTCATCTGGAACAGAAAGTGATGAATTGTATTTTCTGTCTGACGTGACTGAAAGACTTGGTTTTTCTCCCATAGTCATCTGTGTGACCTACACCTAAATGAAATCAGATCATCATTTGACTTCTGCATTGAAACCTAAACACCACTATTGTCTTGAGTTGCGTGTCAGTGTTAATACTCATGAGTTGATGTAATATTCATGAGTCTCACTGACGGTCACTGATTAGAGCACACAGTGTAACAGTGCTCCACTAACAATCACTGATTAGAGCACACAGTGTAACACTGTTCCACTGACAATCACTGATTAGAGCACACAGTGTAACACTGTTCCACTGACAATCACTGATTAGAGCACACAGTGTAACAGTGCTCCACTAACAATCACTGATTAGAGCACACAGTGTAACACTGATCCACTGACGATCACTGATTAGAGCACACAGTGTAACACTGTTCCACTGACAATCACTGATTAGAGCACACAGTGTAACACTGTACCACTGACGATCACTGATTAGAGCACACAGTGTAACAGTGCTCCACTAACAATCACTGATTAGAGCACACAGTGTAACAGTGCTCCACTAACAATCACTGATTAGAGCACACAGTGTAACACTGTTCCACTGACAATCACTGATTAGAGCACACAGTGTAACACTGTTCCACTGACTGTCACAGATTATGGTACGCAGTGTAGTGTTACACTGACAGTCACAGATTATGGTACACAGTGTAATGCTGTTACACTGACAGTCACAGATTATGGTGCACAGTGTACTGTTACAGTGACAGTGACTGATTGTTTGATTGACTGAAAGTGTAATGTCACACTGAGGGTCACTATTTAGGGCACATAGTGTAATGTTGTTGCAGTTACAATGAAAACTGCTCCTCCAATAAGACGGTGACATGAGCAATAACTGTATAATACAAATATAACGATGAGTTCATTATTGATCTTACAATTATTGATCTTACACTTAATGTATTGATCAACATTAAACATTTGCGCAAAAAGATTTGTAAAGTTCTAAACAATTAGATCAGAACCCAAGAACACTCTGCTGCATGCTTGCAAATATTTCAAATACATGATGAACACATTCCTCTCAATGTTTAACCAGATTTAGTGAAACTTGTAAATAGCAGTGCAATGCCCAAACACACTGTCAGAGTATCATAACAGGTCAAATATAATATGAATATGAAAGAGAATTGTCCACTGAGGTCATAAGAGGCCATTCTCATCTGAGCGTGAGAGCAAGAATTACATTCCTCTCACTTTTTATAACAGCCAAAAGGAAGGTTTTATTCTATCCATGCTCATCCAGCAGATTTAATCCAGATTTGCTCATTTGACTAATTAAATCAAGGTGGATCCTGGTATAACATTTCATGGGAAAGTGAAACCTCTGAAGATATATGAGAAAAACGACTGCATTCACTGGTGCAGAACACAGAACCGAATATATTAAGAATTAGGAATATATTGCAAAACCTGATTAATCATTGGTCATTCAATTAATCTGAGATTTTTTTGTCCAAGGAAGAAGCTTATACGTCCGGCGTTTTGATCATTGGGATTCGAAAAGATGCGCGCTCCCAGGTGCTCCATCTGTCCAGGAACAAGCGCTACACCCTCACGCCGGAGAAGCTGAAATGGGACAAATTCAAGCTAACGTACAAGTACGAGTCTAGAACCGATTATGTTGGTTGCATTGTTTGTGATCCACTCTTGTTGAGCAAAAGAGATGTTGAGCAGTGCGCAGAATAACGGTTAATGTTAGAAATAGAAGGGATGATGGCTACATAATCCAGTAGAGCATGTTGTAGTTTATTGTAACATATCACTGCTTTCATACTTAGATTCAGCGTGCCACGTTATTTGTGCTGTGTTAAGAGTAGTTTAGCGCAGTGAAAGTGACGACACAGAGGCGAATTTTTGGGATTCGTGGCATTCCTCATTGTAGTAGACTACTCCTGTGAAATTCTTTCTCCTGAAATATTAAAGCTGAGATCTTGTTTGGGACTTTATGTCTGTAGCTAAGATGTTTCAACATATCTCTACGGCTCCGTCAGGTGTTAATATTTGTGTCATATAAGATAAGAATTAACATTTGTCTCATGCGTTTGCTCCTGGATAAGTAACAACTTGGCGTCACAAAAAATGTGCCATAAATATTCAACGTCCTTTGACCACTTACATTGTTTTAAAGAGCTAATTATATTTTATTTGTACGTACGTTTGTTCTCTACGTGTTTTTAATTACATTGTAAAACGGTTTATCATTTGTTTGCTCGCACAGACTTCTGTCCTTCCCCAGAAATCTGATAAACGCTAGCGACACGCGCCGGGGCATCGCCAAAGCTTTTGCCATGTGGAGCGACGTCTCGCCTTTCAGCTTTAGAGAAGTACCCGCGGACCAGGAGGCGGATATTAAAATCGGTATGAGGACGACGTTGATTGAAAGCCATTGCCCTCTTGGCATGTTTCTTCGTGGCGTTTTGTTATTGTGTCTGTAAAATTCAAAAGTAAAATCCTCTAACTATTCAGATTCCTCTGCAGTAAACCTGTTGTACAACCCCTCATGATTACTTGACTCCCTTTAAAATTCACCAGAGCAATTACCGGAAAAAATTTATGAAAACAGTAAAAAATAATGCAGTTTTATTGCTTCTTCACAGTTTGAAGGACCTCCTTGTGTGTTGGATTAAAACCTGATGTAGTGTCAATCCTGGAGACGGAAGTCTCTTTTGAGGATGAAATATTACACACATTTGTTTGAAGAAATTTGAAAAAAAGAATTACAGTAAATCCACATATATGTATCCCTGAAGGAGACAGATGCAGAATCAGGGTGTGTTTTTTCCAGCACAAGTTTTATGAGACACACACACACACATACGCACACACACAGAGAGGGAGTGAGAGAGAGAGAGAGGCAGAGAAAACAAGATGACGATGTTCATTCTTTGGACTCATTAGAGCTTGTGCAGAGAGACTGTGTTTCCCGTAGATTGTAAATCTCAGCTCTCACTTTTGGCAGGTTTCTACCCCATGAACCATACCGACTGTCTGCAGTCCTACGTCCACCACTGCTTTGACGGCATTACCGGCGAACTCGCTCACGCCTTCTTCCCTCCCACCGGAGAGATCCACTTTGACAACGACGAGTACTGGATTTTAGGAAATATGCGTTTCAGCTGGAAGAAAGGCCAGTGACTTGCATGTCCTGTCTGTGTGTGTGTGTTTGGAGAGATTTGCTCTGTAATTTACTGTGCAGCGCATTGGTTTTTGGACCACAACCAAGCAGCATGTGTCCTGTGTCTTTACAGAGACGTTTTGGGACCCGTTCAAGTATTCTAGTATAAATTATCCCCCTCTTTTCTTTCCTCGTCTGGCTTTTTTTCTTTTCTTGTGTATAATGTCAGTGAAATGAGATGGAAGCTTTTCCATGGTTAACAGTCGTATCGCCACCTTAGTCATGTGGTTGTCCCCCAGACTTATTGCACACTCTGATCTTGTTGTCATGTGGGTGACAGGTGGGCAGAGTCTCATTCCCCAGTGAATGTGAGATTGTAATTGTAACTGGTTGTGCTTTAAACAGGGGTGTGGCTCACCGACCTGGTCCACGTGGCAGCCCATGAGATCGGCCATGTTCTGGGCCTCATGCATTCCCAGAATCCCATAGCACTCATGCATCTGAACGCCACCCTCACTGGCCGTAAACTCATCACGCAGGACGACGTCTGGGGGCTGCATCGCCTCTATGGTACGACACAAACCTTCGAAACTTGTACAAAAACTCGGGCAGATGGCACAACATGTGTGCGTGTTTGTGTGACTGTCTCTGTTCTGTCAGTTTCCATGAACCTTGAACATAAAGTTCTTCTCTAGCAAAACTACAGGTTTACAGTCCTTCTGCCTCAATACTTCATGGGAGCATGTAACATGTGAAATGCCTGTTTGTAAAGCAATTGTAAAGAATCTTAACTGAATGCTGGATCTCAATGCAGTGAGAAGCATGCTGTGCATGTTCCTCTGTGTTTCTTATGGACATCTTTCTCTTCCCTCCCCCCTCCTTCTCTCTCTTCATCTCTCTGTTTCTCCACAGGATGTTTGGACAGATTATTTATCTGTCCCGCCTGGGCCAGGAAAGGCTACTGTGAGAGCAAACGAATCCTGATGCA
The DNA here is from genome assembly GCF_902362185.1 of Chanos chanos. Classification (NCBI taxonomy): domain Eukaryota; kingdom Metazoa; phylum Chordata; class Actinopteri; order Gonorynchiformes; family Chanidae; genus Chanos; species Chanos chanos. Next base: position 16,974,938 of record NC_044503.1, on the reverse strand, counting down.
GAAGCACTGCCCCTCCAGCTGTGACTTCTGTTACGGTAAGGCCCTCCCTCCTCCCCACTACTATAACTAATCGACTAATACACATTACAAGCTTTCAACACCATCAGTCATATATGTGTATATGCCTCTTAGACATGAACTTTGGCCAAAAGAAGCCAAAAAACCTTCGGGAAAAAGTGGAGGAATCCAAACACTCCTAAGCCCTTCACCACAGAAGTGCACCTCAGGAAACCGCCTCTTCTCAAACGTCTCATGGGAGATGTCGGCGCAGAGGTCATTGTTTTTGTGACGAGGGCTCTGTGGGTGATGTTTGTTTGGATCACAGGAGTGAGAGAGGACTAATGTCCTTGCCCTGTAAACTGGGTCTTGATTCCAATTGGGAGCAGAGTGTTCTCTGGTGGAAAAATTCTTGCGTGACTAGGAGCCAGTGGAATGTCAGAATGTGGCTTGTGGGTTGAAGGCTCACGAAGGTCGAGGTTGGATGTTTGCGGGCCAAACCAGAGCGGTTTGGATTTAAAGAGACCAGCAGCTGATCGTTCACTGACATTCATGCTTCTCTAGAAACCATAAAGGAGAGGAACTCCAATGTATAATGTCTGTCCTTTAGGGTCATTTTTTACTGCCACTGTAAAGGATATGTTGTGAGCATATGCAAAAACAATAGGGTGAGTCATCATCAGTGTTTTGCAGATACACTGAGAAAAGCATCAAGTTTCCAGTGTGGTCCAGAGGCGTGAGCTTCTCCATCGCCACTGCATGACAATGTCTTGTGTAAAAAAAGTTCTATGTGGTTTAAACCGAAAAATTGAATTGGTTTTGTGCACTGTGATGCCTTTGCTAGTGAAACATTTAAATGATCAAATGAGCCTAAGTGTACAGTTCCCTGATTTTGACGTAAGCGAACATTTTCATACGTGCTAGTACAAATGTTTTTTGTTGTTGTTTTTCCACCAAAAATGTTCCTTTTCTGTAGTGACCTAAAATTCACTCAGAACTATGTTGATATGTTGCCCCACTAATTGTTAATGACTATTTAACATTTGCCCCTTAAGTTAATTCTTTCTGACTGTCTATGGGGTTGAAAAATGTACGTTTCCAACCGACAGATTTTCATGTGTCTCAGGGGAGATGTGATTAAACAGTATCTTTTACTGCTGGTCTCAGAGACAGAAGGCAAAGCCAGTTCTATTCAGGCAGGGTGCAAAAGTCATGCATCATTAAACTCACTGGGCTTCAAAAAGTTAACAAAATACATTACTAAATATTGGTCTGTTGGATAATGTGTCAGAAAAAAACGTGGTAAATGTTTAAAAACAAGAGGTAGTTTGTTAATGAGCTGTGAAGGTTTTACTTTTAAATCTTAAAGACTGTGAGAAGGTGCATTCAGATCTGCTGCTTGTGTTTGACTGTGAAGCAGTATTGTTCTCCTAACCCCCTGCAGAATTCCCTTTTCCAACCGTCGCACCCACTCCCAAACCACCACGGACCAAACAGAAACTAGTGGCCGAAGGAAAGAAACTCACCTTTCGCTGCGGGAAGAAAATCGCCGCAAAGAAGGGCAAAGTGTCGTGAGTTTGCTTCAGTTCTGTTTACACAAAGCCTTGGAGTCACACCGATAAACCCTGGCTCTAACATTTTAGAAAACATAATGGAATCTTCAGTTTTAGACTGGAGTGTTAGACAGCGAGATTGCGGTTATGTTTAATGGATTAGACTGTGACCTTTGAACCCCAAGACTCAACCTTTTTCCTCAATACTTGTTTACTTTTTAAAAATTTCCTGTCTACTCATCCCCAGCTGGTATAAGGACGGTGAGCTGCTGGAATTCTCTCATCCTGGCTACATCTCGCTGAAAGAGGACCACATCAACATCATAGCCAACGCCATAAATGAGGGAACATACACCTGCATCGTGCGGAAGAAGGATAAGGTGCTAACCAACTATTCGTGGAGGGTACGCGTCCGCTTCTGACCAGACTGGAGTCGCCTGCAAAGGGGTGGACTCTTGTTAACGCCATGGCAACAGGGAGTAGCGCAGGCCACAGTCCGAAACCTTGGCCCTCGTCTCAGTGACCTTACCGACCTTTCTCTCCGTTTCCGTGACTGCTGGTCCGAAAAGCCCGAGGAGATGATGGGAACGCGACAGTTTTCGGGCAGTACACCATCGTACAATCGGTTCAGTGGTCACTGATGACATTAAAGAGGGGAAAAGAGGAGGAGGTGCTCTGACGGGCCCACGGGTTTCCATTCAGCACAGCAGAACCTCACTCATCCCGGCACATATACCAATAGAATAGCTACGAATACAACTTGCCAACATCCTGATGTCAGGGTTAAGATTTTAGAGTTTTGCCAGTGTTTTTGTTTTTTGTCTTTTTTCTGTAAATCCAGTTTTCTTACATGCCAAATAAACAATCTATTCTGTGACGATGTCTCTTTCACAAAGATGGTGCTCTTTCTTTCTGCAGAAGTGTGACATCTATGTGACATTTTCATCTGGTGATGTAGTCAGGACAGTTATTTTAAAAAACTGTTTAGAGAGCAAGTAATTTAAAGTACCATTCTTGCATAAATTTTACAATTCTTACATCTGATTTTTCCCCCTTAATTTTTTTTTTTTTTTAGAAATTAGTGGAGTATGAGCAAAAGCACATAAAAGGAACAAATATTTTCTGTTCTAAAACAGTTTCTGTGTCCTGACAGTTTCATAAATAGAAAATTCCATAGGGAAATGGAGGAATTAGCAGATTATATAATCATGGTGGGATGGGGGAGGTGTGGTCTTTGTTTCTTTAAATGGGTTTACAGAATAAAGCCTGAAAAAGGGAGAGTGAGTGTGTAGTGAGAGTGTATGACAGTGTGAGTGATAAAAGTGGAGAGTGAGTGTGTAGTGAGAGTGTAGGATAGTGTGAGTGATAAAAGCGGAGAGTGAGTGTGTAGGATAGTGTGAGTGATAAAAGCGGAGAGCGAGTGTGTAGGATAGTGTGAGTGATAAAAGCGGAGAGCGAGTGTGTAGTGAGTGTGTAGGAAAGTGTGAGGGTCTTGTCTGATAAATGGGGAGAGTGAGTGTGTAGTGAGTGTGTAGGATAGTGTGTGTGATAAAAGGGGAGAGTGAGTGTGTAGTGAGAGTGTAGGATAGTGTGAGGGTCTTGTCTGATAAAAGGGGAGAGTGAGTGTGCAGTGAGTGTGTAGGATAGTGTAGAATAGTGTGAGTCTTGTCTGATGGTCCAGACATTGCCAGTTCTCCTGACTGTGAAGTATGACCTCATTTCTGGATGTCTGGTCTGGAACTGTGTTCAAGGCTGTGTGTATTTTTTTTTCTCTCTTTTTTTCTCTTTCTTTTGTAAATCCCTATCTCCTTTCTGACCGCTCCTTTCTCAAAAAAACAAAGGAAAACAAAACAAAAAGCAGGCTGAGATACATTTTTCAGATCCATGTTCAGGTCGTGCACAGATACATTTTAGAGGAGAGGACAGAGTAGTACACATGGGAAAGGGGTTTCATATATTTTATTCTTTACCAATGACAGGTCAGTCAGAATACCTGGATGTGTGGTAGGGTCTCACATTATTACACAACTAGATTCATTTACTTGTGTCTAAAAGGAGGGAGGCTCAAGGCCAGGCCCCTCTTCACAATCTAAAATAAAACCCAAAAAACTGTGAATACCAATTGTCCAATTGTCCAATGCTGCCACTTGACGTAATGGAATAGCAGCCAAAATTTTACATATAAACATCAGTACACTGATGCTGAGCAGAACATTTTAGGAGGGAAACCAAAAACACAGAACCTCCTTTTCAGCTAGAACCATGCTCAGCGCAGAAAAAACAAACAAGTTTCCAATCACCAGACTGGACAACATGAGTATTAAAAAAAAAAAAAAAAAAAAGTGTCTTTAGTCCCTCTCTTGACCCCAGGAACCTCATGACCCAGTGTGTGCGCGCCATACTGGTCTGTACTGGGCAGGTGTGGTGTACTGGCAGAAGTTCCTTTTCACACTGAGTTTGAGGCATTTTTGCCACCCAGATTCCCAGAATGCTCCTTGCAGGTTGGCGCGGCCAGCCCCGACACAAGCTCAGAACTTCAGACTGAACCCAGGACCAGCTTTGGACGCGCCTTGATTGGCAGTGGTCAGATGGAAGCCCGTGTCTTTCAGATCGTCCTCACCCTGAAGAGTGATGAAGAAGAGAAGAGAAAGAACATGAGTATTACGTCAAATACGTTATGAAGGAAGTGTCATGAGAAAGCCAGGTCCAGTCAGAATTCACCTAAAGCCCTCAGCTTCGTTTTGAACAACAGTGTTGTTCCACAACACGAAAATACAAAGGAAAAACACAGAACCAGAAAAATCACTAAGTTGCATTACACAGTGCTGAACCTCCTCCAACACAAACCAACCATGAAAACAGCCTCAGATTTCAATGAAAGAGTGAATGAACTGTTGTGTCTGAGCTCCATCATTTTGGATGTTTACTTCTCCCAGCTGTTGCTCCTCTAGTACTTGCTAACACAATGGATCAACTTTGGGCAGCAGTACAGTGTGAAACTGCGCCCATGAGGAGCCATGTTGGCTCTGATCTGCTGCGTCTCACCAGTTGGCTGTAGCCAAGGCCTCCCTCTGGGGCTCGCGGGCTGGTGCCCCTCTTCACACGCTGCTGCTCGCTCTTGGCCGGCCACGTGGGAAACATGGATGGGTCAATGGGCAGGGGTGACTCCCGAAAATACTCGTGTTTCAGAGCCTCGTCCGCCGTAATGCGTTTAGAGGGACAGTACGTCAGGAACCTGAGGCAGAGAAACAGGGTGGAATTAATAATGGTAACAGGGGGGACCCTTTACCACACTGACAGACTGAGGTGAAACCATTTGCAGTATTGTTTTAAACAAGACGATGTTACTATGGCAGTAAGACAGAGATTTTTAAACAGCGTCAGGCACGTGGAGTTGGCTCTCGGAGCTGAACAGGTGATTCACGCAGTTGTCCAAAGCCTTGTTTACATAAATGAAAACAAATGTCCATTACTCTGAGTGCAGCGTGTGTGTGTTTATTAACCTTCACTGACTGTTATTACAGAAACCCAGACTTGGTCATAGGATCAAAAGCACTGCACTGTTTGCATTGGGAGAGGAGAGCGGTTCTGTTCTGTGTGTGTGTGTGAGCCGGCCAGTTTTTCCTCTGTGTGCAGACAGAGACAGAGCCACAGTCACAGATGGGCAGAGCCACAGACAGAGGCTGTTTAAATCTCCTGCTGCCTGAGACAGCCACTTCAGACAAACATAAACCGAACGTATGTTTCTCAAACACACAATCAGCAACTACACACAAACACACAGTCAGCAGCTACACACAAACACACACACAAACACACAGTCAGCAGCTATGCACAAACACACACACAAACACACAGTCAGCAGCTACACACAAACACACACACAAACACACAGTCAGCAGCTATGCACACTTCACTGGTCCCTGCTTGGCCTCTTCCTCTCTCTCTCTCACATACACACACACACACACACACATAGACACCACCACATCAAGACACGAGCTTTCACTCAACTTTCTCTCTTTACTCACTCACACACACACCAGACTGTGTGTGTGTAACTCCCTGTGGGGCTGTAGTCTATGAGGGCCAAAGACTGTCATTCCACACTCTCTGTTTTGTCTGCTGAACTCTCTGTCAACCCTAGACAGGTCGCAGGCTTAAGGCTAATCCAATTTGCTCTGTGTGTGGGTGTGGCAACTTTCCACACAGTCGCTCCAATTTCGTTATCTCAGACCTCAATCCTGAGACAGAGCAGAAGACAAGACACGACTGCATGATTCTTTAGCAGAATCACGCACTTAAAATAAAAACCCAAAAGGCCAGCTCTGTCTGCGTGCGTTTAGCCAAGTCAGTCTAAGCAACACTGCGACAAACTGTGGTGCTATTTTTCAGTATCAGGCAGTGACACTGAAGGGAACTAACTAAAAGAATGTTTAAAAAGAGAAAACTGAAATATCTTTTTTTGCTACACACGCAACTATAAAAGTTCAGAATAAAGCACTTTATTGAAAAGGTGAAACTGATGGAAGACAATCTGGTCTGTTCAGGGCAGATAAAGGTCTGTCTGCAGTGTGTTGAGTACAGATGGAGGTCTGTCTGCAGTGTGTTGAGTACAGATGGAGGTCTGTCTGTAGTGTGTTGAGTACAGATGGAGGTGTGTGTGTAGTGTGTTGAGTGCAGATGGAGGTTTGTGTGTAGTGTGTTGAGTGCAGATGGAGGATTGTGTGTAGTGTGTTGAGTGCAGATGGAGGTCTGTCTGTAGTGTGTTGAGTGCAGATGGAGGATTGTGTGTAGTGTGTTGAGTGCAGATGGAGGATTGTGTGTAGTGTGTTGAGTGCAGATGGAGGTGTGTGTGTAGTGTGTTGAGTGCAGATGGAGGTGTGTGTGTAGTGTGTTGAGTGCAGATGGAGGATTGTGTGTAGTGTGTTGAGTGCAGATGGAGGATTGTGTGTAGTGTGTTGAGTGCAGATGGAGGATTGTGTGTAGTGTGTTGAGTACAGATGGAGGTCTGTCTGTAGTGTGTTGAGTACAGAGGGAGGTCTGTCTATAGTCTGTATGTTAACAGAGGTGTATTTGTGCGGATTAACACTGATGTGTTACACTGGGAGGAGGTGCTTTGATGAGGTGCCAGACCTCTCCTCTCTGCACCTCCATGCAGAAACAGCCAGCCAAAGAGATTCTGCTGTCTGTGAAAACAGATTTCACTGTCTAGGGAAAAGGGAAAATAATTCTGACGCTCAGATGGTTCTGTGTGCTGTCACTCTGTGTTCTGTGATACGGATTTTCCAAACTTCGCTTCACTGCTCCTTTGTCTGAAAACCCGGTTGATAAATCTAAACCAGAATGGAATAAAGAACTTTTCCCATCTCAAAGTCCTTACGTTACTGAGCTAATTCAGCTAGACTCATGGTATTAATCTGAATTCCAGCCAAGCTGATAGACGTCTGGAGCACGCTTGTGATTGGCTGACAACTGTCTAGGACACGGCAGTGACTGGTTGACAGAGGTCCGGAGCAAGTCTGTGATTGGCTGAAAGCTGTCTAATGCATGGTAGTGATTGGCTGACAAATGTCTGGAATGCGGCTGTAACAGACATCTTGAGCAAACCGCGATTGGTTGCTGTAGCTAGTTTATCAGTGAGTTTGTGATGCAGGTGGAGGCTGTGAGTCAAATATTTTTTATTGTGAATTGCATCATATTAACAATAATAAAAAAAACAAACAAAAAGCCCCCCAGAACATAACCACAGTAGCTACTTTGGGCTGCTATGATATAAGAGTTAAGCAGTGAAAGGGTACACAGTGCCAACATAAGGAAAACGAAATATGCAAGCCCCAACGTCTTGAGTTTAACTGCTGAAGGATGATGGTCAAAATGGATAAAGGACTTGCCAACCAAACTGAATTGACTGGTCACTCATACAGACCAGTGCCAGCCAAACTTGCCCACTGCTACTGCCCTATAAAGCACAGGACACGCCCACTGCTAGTGCCCTATAAAGCACAGGACACGCCCACTGCTACTGCCCTATAAAGCACGGGACACGCCCACTTTGCCTCCAGTCTGATTTACACAACTACAGTCCAGCAAATGACCATCCGAGAGTGTGTGTTTTTTTCAGATAAAATGGAACAGTACTGTGTACTGCGGTGAACCGGTGGTTACACTGAAAATATAGTGTTAACAGAGCTCATGATTTCAACTTTGGAAAAAAAGACAGTTGGTTACTGGTTAGTAATTTGATGTAAACATTTCCGGCCCAGTTTTAATTAAACGTTTAAACGCCTAACCATCCATGTCACTTGCATGTTTTCTCTATTAAATATATTGTTCTTATTGGTGAAATTAAAGTGTTGAAATGTGTTATGTTTAAGGGTCAGAGTTTGGACGTTATTCTTCACTTTTGTTACAGAAGGGTCCAGAGAACCTAGGATGTGCACTGTACAGTTAGAGAGAGCTCTCACTAGTTATAGTCCATGAGAATGTTTAAAAAGGCTCTTGTGTGAGTGCAAGAGTAGTGTGTGTGTGTGTTTGTGTGTGTATGTGTGTGTATTCATGGGCGTATGTGTGTGTGTGAGTCTGTGAGGGGGTGTGTGTATATGTGTGTGTGTACATGACCAGACTGTAGTCCAGTAACTCTTACTTGTTAATGAGGTCGAAACCCTGATCTGAGAGCAGTGCTCCGAAGCGTTTGCGCAGGTTGTTGTATTGGTACTCTGTGAATGTCATCTTTTTCACGGCAGGCAACTCACTGTAACCTGGCCAGATCTTCTCACTGGGAGAACCCAGGTCCTGACAAGACAGAAAAAACACACACACGTCAACTCAGTTACACGCACAAAACACAGACATACACACAGAGAGAAAACCCAGATCCTAACATTACACACACACAGACACACACAGAACCCAGGCCCTAAGAGTACACTAAAACAAACATCAACAATCACACACACACACACACACACACACACACTGGGAGGGCTCAGGTCCTGACAAAACAGGAAACCACATACACATTGACACAGTTACACACACACACACACACACACACAGGGACAGAGCCCAGGTCCTGAATAGAATGGATAAAACACACATTTCAACACATAGTTACATATACACGAGTTCTCATACTGCAGGCAAACACAAATGTCCAGGCAGACGCAGACGCAAGGGGAGCTGCAGTACAGTAAAAAACACATCATGACAAGAATGTGCAATTATTCAGACACCGACATGTGCAGCAGCGAGGGAGGTTCTGAGGTTCCCTGACAGATAACAGAAGCAAATTCAGACTGGACTCCACAGCCCATCCTCAACAAGACCCAAACCGAGGGCCACGCTGCTCCACCAACACAGCCTTTACAGGACGGAGCGAGACACAGGAATGTGCGTGTGTGCGTGTCAAATATTTTCACAGGCACACGTGAAGCAGCCCTGGTCTGTATAGAAGAGTCTAGAGATCCCTGTGCAGCTGGAAGATTGACTATCCCAGTTAGCCCACTCTGTCCCAGTTAGCCCACTCTACTCATTACTGACACCTTGTGGATGATCCACACAACACACACAAACTGGGACTTCTCTGAAGGAGGCAAAGGTGTGTGTGGTGCACTGACTCTTTCTGTATGAGTGTGTGTGTAATATAACTTTTGGTGCCAGAGAAAGTTTATGAAAAAGCACTGTTTGGTGTCTGTGGGAGGGCTGCACACACAACCCTGCATTCAATTATCTCCAATATCTCATTCACATTTACATCACACAACTTGTCTCAGGTCCCAGGCTGGCGTGAAAACTCATTTCCATTAAGAGTCCCAGCAGAGCTGTACTGAGATAGCCTGGCCCCTCCCATCTGACTGAGCCTTAATGTATACATATGCTCTTACACTCTTTCACGTGGTTACCACTCGTAGCCTGAGTCCAAGCTGTCTTTTGTGCTTTGCACTGGGTTTTACTGTGAGAAGCGTCAGCTGCAGTGGAGAAACAAAAGCATAAACAAAACAAAACAAAAGCCTGGAGCTGTGTGCCCTGCCCAGCTGACTTAGCCTGCCCTCATCCTGACCTGCTTCTCTAACGCCTTAAAGCGCTGTGTGTTGAGCACATCAGTGCAAACACTTAAAACAAATTAAAAACAGTTCTGACAGAAACTCTCTCCACTTCTCCTCATGTTTGCGAATATGGTTACCTTGAATATTTTGTTGATCTGGTCGATCTCTGATTTGCCGGGGAACAGGGGTTTCTGCGTCAGGAGTTCTCCGAATATGCAGCCGACGGACCACATATCCACTGCCGTGGAGTATTCCTGTCAGGAGAGAGATCAGGGAAAAGACTGTGTTCACAGACATGACTGCCTGAGCTTTTAAACATACACAGCAGATACCACTGCCCGGGCAAACCCTCAGTGAACACTCAAACAGAACTTTATTCAGAGCAGCCTCTGACTGAGTTTGTCTCCAAAGTTACGCTCTTCAAGTTTAAAAGCAGCTAACATAGAACTGTCATTTTCATTTCACTGACATAAAGCACAGAGAGAGCGTGAGAGTGTTGTGTGAGTGTGCATGCGTGTGTATGTGTCTCATTTAAAATGTTAGTCGGTTAAAGAGGAGGAGTGCATGTGACAGACCTTGGCTCCTAGCAGCAGGTCTGGGGAACGATACCACAGGGTCACCACCACAGGGGTGTACGGTTTCAGAGGAGAACCATACTCCCGCGCCAACCCAAAATCACCGATCTACAACAGGGAGACACACACCAAAGAGCTTACAGACAGCCCACGCTTCTGTGATCAAGTACTCATTCCTCCTGTTGACATAGATTTGCATGACCTTCTCCTGATTGGTTGATTATTGTAACTGTGTTTTCCTATTGGCTGATGGATGTAGTACCTTCAGAATGCCCTTGTGACTCAGCAGCAGGTTTGAGGTCTTCAGGTCACGATGCAGTATCCAGTTGTCATGGAGATGATGAACTCCCCTCAAAAGCTGAATCATCAATGTCTTTACTTCACCTAGTACAGAAAGAGAGAGAGAGAGAGAGAGAGAGAGAGAGAGATCTAAAATACAAATCTATTCCATCTAGTGTAATGGCTAGACCAGATAAGTTTGAAAACAAGGGTTGAAGACTGTTTGTTTTGATTACCAGGGAGGAAAGGCTGTTTCATGGTCTCCATCAGACTCTTCAAATCATGTTCCACATAATTCATCACAATATAAATTTTATCCATATTACTGCCCACAACAATCTCCTATAACACAAAGAAACAGACAACATTATTAACAGCTATAGGCTAAAGCCCACTTGTCAACATTATAATCTTAAACCAAACCATTTCCTATCAGTGTAGAAAATGTTTTGGTTTACAATTAAAAAGTCTCAATAAAATGAAAAAGTTCACCACTTAAAGGGCAAATGTGATGACTATGAACCTGCTAGCTGCTTGTAAAACAGTAAATATTACTAATTAGCTTGACCCTGATTGGTCCTTGCCATGACATCTGGATGGGTCCTTATTCTGATTGGTCCGTGCCCTGACAGCTTCGACCTGATTGGTCCTTACCCTGACAGTGACAATGTTGGGGTGCTGAGCCTTCAGAATGGTGTTAATCTCTCGTAGGGAAGTGATGGGGAATCCTTCCTTCTCTTTCTCCATCTTCAGTCTCTTCAGAGCCACTATCTCATCTGGACAAAGACACGAGTGCAAAGCCACAGTTATACTGACAGTGCTGCTGTGCTTCTTATCATCAGAGAGGACTACTGATTTTAAGAGAAGGGTCTGAGTGTACCTGTCTTTTTGTCCTTGGCTCTGTAGACCACTCCATAAGTGCCTTCCTCTATACGATTTAAACACTGAAACTCCTCCACACTACGGCAACCCTGACACACACACACACACACAACACAGACAGACATACAGTTATACACACTGCCCAATGGGTGTGACTACTTGAAGCTGTAAAGCAAAGATGTGTGTGTGTACCTGAAGGTATTGACAGTGTGTGTATATATGTGTGTGTGTGTGCGCCTGTAAGGCAGATATTGTATGTGTGTGTGTGTACACACCTGTAAGGCAGATATTATGTGTGTGTGTGTGTACGTACCTGTAAGGCAGATATCGTGTGTGTGTGTGTGTGTGTACATACTTGTAAGGCAGATATTGTATGTGTGTGTGTACGTAGCTGTAAGGCAGATATTGTGTGTGCGTACCTGTAAGGCAGATATTGTGTGTGCGTGTGTACGTAGCTGTAAGGCAGATATTGTGTGTGCGTACCTGTAAGGCAGATATTGTGTGTGCGTGTGTACGTAGCTGTAAGGCAGATATTGTGTGTGCGTACCTGTAAGGCAGATATTGTGTGTGCGTGTGTGTGTGTGTACGTAGCTGTAAGGCAGATAGTGTGTGTGCGTACCTGTAAGGCAGATATTGTGTGTGTGTGTGTACGTATCTGTAAAGCAGATATTGTGTGTGCGTGTGTGTGTGTGTGCGTACCTGTAAAGCAGGCAAGTATTTAGGCAGCTCCTTTTTCAGCTCTATGGGGGAGATGGGTGGGGAGTCAGGGATGTAGTTCTCCTCAGGTGTGGCAGACTGGGAGTGTGACTGAGGAGTCACATCCTGTGCTTCTTCACCCTCCTCACCTTCCTCTTCCTCACCACTCTCCTCTGAGTCATGGTCAAATCGTGACTCTGGAACTGTGGGGGAAGCCACACAGTGTCAGATTCTTACTTTATAATCAACGTTATCAGTGAACCTATGAGGATCTCTATAGCTCTATATGCTTCACTCTGGACCACAAACTAGCAGGCTCCGCCCATTATGTTTGAGTCGGTGTAGAGCAGGCAAAAATCCAGAGAGGCTTTGGGAACGAAAGTTAACCAACGTATACATGGTGATTTAGAGTGAACCACATAATGGTCTGTGGCGGTTTGAGTTTTCTCCAGAGTGATTTATGCAGACAGATCCTGGTGGGACAGGGAGCTCCTGTTACTGTTCTGTGAATAAACTCACCGGCAGGAATGTGGTTTCCGTTCTCTCTCTCCTCCTCCTCTTCCTCGTCTGACTGCTCTTCCTCACTAACGTCATCTTTGAAAGGAAAAAATTACATTTAACTCATCCACGATCATACACTCACAGATCAGAACATCCAGAACAATTTCTGTTACGTAATGATCCTGTAACACTATATATGGATCTGTGTGCATTTCATCAGGGGGTTGCGGATCTGAATGGATCTAACTGGGTGTTTGTGGATCTGAGTGGATCTTACTGGGTGTTTGTGAATCTGAGTGCGGACTGATCTGAGGTAATCTCTTTGTGTCAGGATGGATCAGACTGGGGCATTAGAAGCTGACCTGCACTCTGTTCAGATCCTTCTGAATTTGATCCTGACTCTTCCTCCTCCTCTCCCTCGCTCTGGCTGCTTGACTCCTCTTCGTCGTCATCATCACCCTCCTCAGAGCCAGAACCTGAAGCTGGAAGGAGAGAGAGAGAGAGTGAGAGAGAATCCAAATCAGCCCACTATTGTTCATGTGATGGAAAATTCTGCTCAGACTGGTCTCAGTGAGGACATACTGTATGCACCTTAAGGAGTTCTCAGTGTGTGTGTGTGTTTTACCCATAGAAGACTCGGCCGTACTGGTCTTCCTTTCACTGTCGCTCACGTCCTGTAAGTCAGAAAGCAGATCTCTGTCCTCCGGTTTCTCTTCTCGTACTGTAGCGAACAAAAAAACCCAACAAAACAACTTATTCACAAACAAAAATATATTCACAATAGCTTCCCTCACAGAAAAAAGAAAAACAAAAACACAATCATCCTATTCACACACAAAAACATATTGATATTAGCTGACTAGTCAAAAAACCATCAGTGTTCTTTGCTATGGAGTTCTCATTATCAAGTCTAACCCTCACTGTCAGTGTTATGTAAGGTCAAGTGACTGTTTTATGTGTTTGAAATGGCACGCTCATAAAAACCACCAGAGGAAACCAGCTGAGGTTGTAACCTCTTCACAGCAAACCACAGGGCATTCTCCGCCAGTGACATTTCCAGTCTGAGGAAAACCCCAAAACTGCCAGCCAAGCTCCAGCAAAACCAGTTCATTACCACACCAAAACGTCCTGGTAAGGCGATTAGAGTCATAGGACAAAGACAATGGCCCAGCATGCACTGAACCTTCCAGAACCTTCTATACACTGGTTCTTGTATCCTTAGATCAGGCAGAAATAGACCTTTTATCTATTGATTCTGTCATGAGATCAGATCCAGAGAAACACTGTGTGTTGTCTGGGAAAACTGGTTTGTAAAAGCCCAACTGGTCTGATAAAATCTACCACCAAAGCAGGGTGATTTCTGTTTTTTTTTAATGGGCCTTCCTTTGCCACATCATTTTAATTAGATAAACATGTTGTACGCCGAGTCTGGAAAAAAGCTTCACCAGAGAACTATTTCTCTTCATCTTTTTTTTCCTTTTAAAAAGCTTTCTATCTATAGTCTAAGAGCACAGGGGTCTTTCAAACAAGAGTTGGCTGTTGCCTGGTAAACATCTGTCTGTTAAATGATTTTAATGTAGTAATATGGCTCTGAAATGGTTACGACAAATCATGTATTTATCCTGCAGAGTGTTCTATTTACATAGCTCAAAGGCTGTGCTTTACTTATCTGAGTCATTTTCCTGTTTGGTTTGTCTCAATTCCAGTACTTAGTTCATATATTTCATTAACGCTGCTAATCACTTCACATAATGGCTACGTTTCCATGCTGAGGTTTTCAGCAAGCTGAATGGATTTGCTCCGATTGAAGATTCCAACCGCTTTGATGTACCCTAAACCCAGTAATCCGTCTCAAACCTCTGTTTACAAGTGCCATAACATAAGTTGGGAAGTTTAGCACATTTTTTATTGTCAACGTACATAACAACGAAAGTCAACGCAAATAACGCAGCGTTTCCTTTATTTACGGTTGTGCTTCTTGGGCTTAGAACATTTCTTAAAGCCCAGCAGGCAGAAGAACATGCATTCTGTATGCAGTTTCTAAGGAGTAGGAAGCCACAAGAATTCAAATCCTGTAATTACAAAGCGACTAGAATTAACAGCCTGCATCACTGTTTTGATCATCTCTCCTTTAAAGTCTTCAGCATAGAATCCATTCCATCAAAAGACCAGGGGCCTGTACTACGAAGCGAGGTAACTGGCTTATCCAGGTAACTTCTGGTTAAGTTAACTCAGAGTAAGTAGTAAACCTCCTAATAGAAGAGCCCTATGGCTTCATTCTCTTGGCAAAACAAAGGCATAGAGCTCTTCTATTAGGCGGTTTACGACTTACTCTGTGTTAACCTAACAAGAAGTTAATTAGATAAGCCAGTTACCTCGCTTCATAGTACAGGCCCCGGGTTTCCGCCTCTGCAGTTTTTGTTTGGCGTGGTGCGTGACACCAAAGGACACGAGCAGAAAGTGCGTTACAATTCTGATTCTGAAAGTAGTCAACGACACATGTTAACACGCTTATTAATGGCTAATATCCCTCTATTTAACAGATTATTACACGTGTATACAACGGCTTTTGATCGGATGGAAATGTCACTTGGATCGGGCTCAATCGGATTACTCTATTCCGATTTAGGTGTTTGTATCAAGGCATTTACACCGATCGTGCTTTTAGTCTGATTATCAACAGGTTATTAAATTGCAAGTAAACATAGCCAGTACAAGTTCCAAGCTGACTGGTGGGTTTGTTTGACTGACCTATGCGGCGTGGCTCGCTGTGCTCTGGCCTCTGCTCTCTGGGTGGGCGGTTCGGGCTGCGGCTACGGTGCCTCTGTTTGGCTTTGTCCAAGTACTCATCTGCTGAGCCACGGTGATGCGAGGGCGGAGCTGTGGACACACACATACACACACACACACACACCTCTATAAATTCAAGCATAGGTCCACAAAGCCATGCAAAAACGTACAGGATAAGGTGAGACTCTCTTGGTTCAAATACCCCTACATACTCCGACTGATTTCCCATGCTGTAAAAAAAACCTGACAGTATAACATACAAAAAACAGTAACAACTATAAAAATGATTAATGTTACATTTCAATATTATTAAAATGATAAAATCTCTTAGAGATACATGTAAGTAGCTAACTCTGTATAGTCAATTTCAAAAGAGTCTTAAATACATAACTATCTCAACACAGCAGGAGTTTGCCGTCTTTTTTGACAGCCGAACCACTTCAATCCAAAACATCTTCCTCAACTGCCCTCTTCAAATTTTAACTAAGTGAATTTAATTTGACATTGACATTTCCACCCCAATCTCAAAAGCCTCTTACAGTATTCCGAGATGAAAACCTCTGCTCTACAGAGCCACAGAATGAGTAAATCAGACACAATAACTACACTCACTGGATATTTAACTTCTATGATCATTTTATTCCTTAAGCTGATAGTGACTAAGAATCATCATTATCTGGGTCAGAGGTCATATCAGCAATGACTATGGAGGTGAGAGGTCATATGATCCTGGCGTGAAGTGCCTTGTGGAGGAGCAGATTTTGAATGAGCTTGTCATTACCGGGATTGAAAATCATTAACGTCTGGTTAATAGACCAATTCCCGGACCACCACACACCACTACAACCTCAGCACTCAGGGTTCAGACAAGACACTCTGCAAACCATGCTTACATACAGCCTTGAGAAACTAAAGGTGTATCCTACACAAAACACTGCCATATCTCCTCTCTCAGAGATGCCACACCAGCCCGGACTCACAGTAATCAACCAGCACGTCTCCTCAGCTCACAGGCCACAACTCCTCTCCTGCGCCTCCTACCTTCTCTCCTCCCCTCCCGTTCTTTTCGCCGCTCGTCCGCCCTCCTCTCTCGTTCTTTCTGTTCGCGTTGTTCCCTCTGCTCTTTCTGTTGCTGTTCGCGGAGCTTCCTCTCCCGTTCCCGCTGACGCTCCAGCTGCTCCAGGCGGTCCCTGAGGGCCAGAGGAAAAGCGCACGTCCTCACAGACACGCCCACCACACCACACAGGCATCAGCCAACCACACACACAGACCTGCTCTGAGGTAATGACACCCACAACACACTGCAGCAGTCTGAGCTTTTCCCTATGTGTCACAAAAACAGTGCACGATAACCATTCACTGACAGTTGGTTCATGTGTACTCACTGGGGTCTCAAAGAAAAGTTCAAACTTCTGTTCAAAAAAGATGAAATACCTGACAGAACTGGATAAGTGACTTTAGACTCCTTTCTAAGAACCACAACACAACCAGGTTTCTTACTCCAAAATATGAATTTGGCAGTTCAGAAGATTTGGCTAATCCTGATGGTTGGCATGTGTTTGTGTGCGCAAGTGAGTGTCTGTGTGTGTGTGTATATGCGTCTGTGTGAGTGTATGTGAGAGTGTGCACGTGCTTGAGTGAGCGTGTGTGTGTGTGTGTGTGAGCGTGTGTGTGTGTGTGAGCGTGTGTGAGCGTGAGTGAGCGTGTGTGTGAGCGTGTGAGCGTGTGTGTGTGTGTGTGAGCGTGTGCGTGTGTGTGTGAGCGTGTGCGTGTGTGTGTGAGCGTGTGTGTGTGTGTGTGAGCGTGTGTGTGTGTGTGTGAGCGTGTGTGTGTGTGTGTGAGCGTGTGTGTGTGTGTGTGTGAGCGTGTGTGTGTGTGAGCGTGTGAGCGTGTGTGTGTGTGAGCGTGTGTGTGTGTGTTCTGACCTCTCTCTGCGGGAGTGTGCCCGTGCTTGGTCTCGTCGTTTCTGTCTCTCATAATCTCTGCGAGCTTTATTCTCCTCCTGCCATTGTCTTTTCCTTCGTTCATTCTCACGTTCCTTCTCTTTCTCTTTCTCTTTTGTTCTCACGTGTTTCCCTGTTTACCAAGAGACAGCAGTTCCACCATTCATACAGAGCTAACAGTTGCTTAAATACATTTAAAACTAAAATAATCATTCTGAGGTAATCATTCTAAAACCACCACAACAAAAGTGATAAATCTCTCAAACAGATTTTCCATGATGCAAGTAGAACTAGTCTAACGGTATCTTAACGGCACACAGAGGCTAATGCTTTAGGTGAAAGCGACTGAAAGAGCCGGGCTGAACAAACTTCTCCAACAACATTAGAATGTTTCCCACCAACAAAAGTTAGGTTCAAAAACCAAGTCTGCTGTAGTCTGAAAGACTAGAACAGACAAGCAGCCACTACAAACCAAAGCTAAATGTTCAGTTTAGAGTCATTTACCTCCCTCCTCAGAGTGACTACGGTGTCGCCTCTTGTCCTTCCTTTTCTCCTCTTTCCTGTGATATGATTTCTCTTTTCGTGCCATCTGCTGTGGCGGCTTTATGGCCAGAGATTCATCCTCTTCTCCTCTGGAAACGAAAGATAGAATTACTACTCCAGGCATGACCAAAAGCATCCAGTAACATTTTCTGTAACTTCTAACCAACCCAAAATCCTGTTTAATAACTGCAGGACAAAACCAATGGGCTAGATCCACTGCTGCCAAATTACATAGAGTAATATTAAAATTTTTAACTCAGCAGCTAATTCAGCTCCCAGAGTCTATGACTCTGTGTCTGTACAGGTCTCGACTCAGCGATGGCCTGGTCAGAGATTTTCTTTTGTCTTTCAGCACCTGTCCTCTGTCGAGTCCTCCCTCATGTAGGGTGAGTTTCGAATTGTTATTTCCATTCTGTGGTCCCGCAGCTCTCCTTCCTCCGGCGTGTCCCGCTTGGATTCCCGCTCATCCGTCTACACAGACAGGGTGGTTCAAATAAACAAGTGAAACACTGCAAATTCAGTCAATTGGAAAACCATACACTGAGGACAGATTGTAACAAAGAAGCTGTCACCATATTTGCCCCCTAAATAAAGCAAAAATGAGCCTTTCAACCACAAAAACATTAAAATACTTCAATTACTTCCCTCCATTCAGCCAATTACTTCTCAGTGAGGGCCCTCTATTTGAATAAAATGCATGGACACCATACACATTACAAACTAAAGCAATGGCATTATGGTACTATTAATAAGTGCAATACAACATGAGGCAAAACTAAGAACTAAGTAGTATTTCTGGTTTAATTTCAATATTGGAAAGTTATTTTTAAATTTGTCGATAAGGACCTTCAGACTAATCTTTGGCTGGATCCAGAGAGCGAACGTGGACTCCGTTAATATTTACTGATGCTCTGAGACATGTCGCGATGTCTTAACGGTTATTAATGGAATTACGCCTCTTTAAATCAGTTACAACCTACGTTTTTCTGGCGCTTAGGGTCGGTCTTCTCCTCTAGCTCTCGTCGGCGTTTTTTCTCTTGTAAAATCTCATCAAGCGTTTTCACTTTCCACGTCTCCTTTTCGTCCCCCATCAGCTTCGGCTCCCCACCAACTGTAACACAGAACAGTCACATTTCACTGCTCCGCACGTTACAACGTCTTTAGTGACGAATAAGGACCGTTTCAGAGCTCTTAACGTTTTTTCTCTTAGACCTGTCATAGGACAGACTTTTATGTGGTGTTAGGTCTCGAGCGGGATGCATCGATGTCTCAGTGAATATTTATATTGTGATTTAGATAATCAAAGGAACACGGTTGAATGCAAACCAATAACTATACAGACATCAAGGATATCGCAAAAAAAAGGGTTAAAAAAGGATTCAAAAGTCAAAGGTTCAATGAAATGATTCAGTACGGGTGGAGTGGGCGACTCAGGGAGGTATGAAGAGAGAGAAGACCGTAACCTATTATATCTATTACCTGAAGACTGGATCGAATCCTATCCATAGCAGTAACTTCGCACATTCGCTGGCTAAAATGAACACAAAAATAAAAACACCAATCCAACGCAAAGATTTTGGAAGGAAGCGAAATATGGCAAAAGATACTAAGTGATTTACAGACGCCGGAACGAATCAGACTAGGTATTATGCAGTTAAAATACTTCGTTATGCAGTTAAGTGTCAAATCCATCTCCACTTCTTGTGCGAACTGGAGCTAAAGTGAGTCGCTAAATGGTTGCTAAGGCTAACAATAACTAAAAACAGACCGCTTCCAGTTCATTTTTTCAACGAAAAAAGTTCAGTTCAGACTCTCCGGCTGGGTAAGAACAGTAACATCATAATTCATTTTGTTGTTGACCCCAAACTTAACATTCTGTTCAGATACGAACATGCCACCCAACTCTACAACTAAGCTAATTAAATTTCAAACATGTGTCCCTCGTCGGTTAGACAGTTAGCCTGTTAAATGAAATAATCAAAGACAGAGAGCAACACAATCGGTTTAATGGTTTGTATCTTAGTAGAAACATTAAGTCTGCCTTTTCAAACTCGACTATATGTAAACTTCTCGGATATCTCGTAACAATACCTAACGTTTTTTAAAACAATTTACAAACCTGAAACGTACTCGGCGCGACTCGTAACACCGGAAATATAGAGCACTTCCTCTATTCGACGATTACTTCCGGTTAGTGTGTTCGTTCTGTGATTCTTCGCGAACGTTGTTTGACGCGATGGCCATCTGCTGGAGTGGAAACATCAACTTCAGCTGAATTGCCTTTCATTTGCGCACCTGCCCCCCCCCCCCTTAGCAGGGTATGCCCATAAACTCTGTCCCAGCCCCCCCCATCACCATTACCCCAACATGCTTATGCACACACGAGACAAGAGACTTGCATTAGCTTTGTACTTTATTTCAGATCAAATAAATCACAGAAAGGAAACAAATTAATCTCAAACCAAGATTATGCTACACATCCCATCAGAAATGACATTTGCACAAATACCAATTTAATCTAAATAATGTTCTGCACGAATCATTTACTTGGTTAAATAACATATCAAAATATATTATTCATTTTTGTATGGATGTGCAACCAAATAATTTTGCATCAAAGGAGAAATATGCAGCATTATAATAGAATAGCTCCCTCTTCTTCTGACTGAGATTCACCCATCTTCCCTGTTAGACACAAACATTTCACAACATTTACCGAGATTAAAAACAAACAAAAATCAAACCAAAAAAAGTGTCAGTGTCAAAGCCTTACCACAAGATTTCACAAACTTTAGCATCCTTTTTATACTTGAGACACAAATATCTCAATCCACAGGTTTCAAATGACAGTCAAAGAGATTATGAATCTCTCACAAAAGCTTCAAGCTCTGTGAATTTCTATAAGACAGTACAGTACAGTCATCGAATGAGATATTGGTTCACTGATTTTAAGAACTCAAGTATCCAGTTCAGTAGTCTCCAGAGCTATTGAACATTGTAAGAAGATAAATGTACGTGCAGACACATACGCCCTCTCACGCACACACACAAACACACACAAAGAAAATAACTGATATCCATTGTACTTTCAGACTGGCAAAGATGTAACACTTACTTATCGTTTGTGAAGCCAAGAAAACTGAGACTGACTTTTAAATGGAGCATGTAAATTATATGACACATAAGTTTAGATAGCACAGGTCAGCATTCCCTGAAAAGTCAGGACTGTCCAAATACAACAAAACAGTCACATATTCATATTAAATGATGCAGCTGAGATATAATCACAGTGGTGGTTAGAATTTCATATCACATAACAGGACCTCCAAATAATAAACAAACAGAAAGTGTACTGGGGTATTTTGTGTTTGGAAATGTGTAGATATTTTATTGTAAATAATTGAAGAGTTTTGTGGATATTTTATAGTAAATTATTGAGGAACTGTGTAGATATTTAATAGTAAATTATTGAGGAGTTGTGAAAATTGTTCTGATTTTGTAGCAGAATGTGAAGGGCTGAAAACTGAGAGAGGTTTTATAAAACCACAAGTTTATCATCACAAAGCATGTCAGATATGAACAGCGTGTTCAACCATGCTAAACACACAAACAGACACCCTCTCTCTCACACACACAGCTTTAAAACAAATAAAAAAAATCAAAACAAATTAAACAACAAAAAAAAAAACAACAACGAAAAACCAAGACACATGAATGGTACACACAGGCAAAGTGTTTTTTCTGGCAGCTGTGCACATGTCATCTGGGAATCACTTTTCAATTTTCTTCTATTTTCCTCAGAAAATATAAAGAGAAAAAACTGATATAATATAATTGATCTAGATTTGTGAGAGGCACCAGCAGAGAAATGAACACTAGGTGAGATTTTTTTTGGTGAGGTTTACGGAAAATCAGGCATCACTTCATTCTAAATACCTCTCCAATTGAATATTGATGAATGCAATTTATAATGTGTTGATTTGCAAGAGTTAAACAAAGATGAACACTGACATAGATTTCATGAGAACATGAGAAGCAAAAAACATTTTAAAAAATCATAAAAAGTAAACAAAAGCATAACTGATATGTCTGCTCCTCACACAGAAATGACACCTCAGATCAAGGTCCCTTTAACAAAGACTTATGATTTCACCACCTCCCTCCCCATGACAAACCTGTCAGTCCTACAAAAAACCCCCAAAACAAACAATCAAAAAACCCCCCAACTAGTCCAGACACGTGCATGCATGCATGCATGCGCGTATGTGTGTGTGTAAGTGTGTGTGAGCGCCTGTGCATGTGCGCACATGTGTGAAGAATTCAACCGACACATCAGGCTGGGCACACTGTGATTTGAAATTATTATCAGACCTGATTTCTTTTCAGTCCTTTCCAGTTAGTATTTCAAAGGCCCAAAAATGCACAATGTGGAAAATATGTCTATTTTTAATAGAGACTTACTAGGCAAACTGCAAGTCAGCCCAGATCTGACTGAGTTTTCCCTGTCAGTCATTACCAGGCTCAACGGGTGAGTGGAATGAAATTGTAAAGATAAAAAAAGAGGAAAACAAGTAAAAGGAAAGGGAATAAAAGAGTACTGAAACAGTCCGTTCCCTTAATAGTGTTTGGCAATTTTTCTCTCAAAAAACAAACTACTCAAGTCAAAAGTCTGGACCCACACTAAATAGAAAGTTAAAAGTGATGGAGACTGGTTTTCTTTGTGCTCTAAAACTGTTAGCTCATGAAAAACTCCTCCTATGTTCACATGGACAAGGATTTCTACAAATGTTTTGTTACAGATTACTGAGTACTGGAAAAGCTTTCCCATAATTCTACCAAACTAAACATTTTCCTTTCTGGAATGCTGCAGTAAAATGTTCATTGTGTAAGGTCATAGTTGTTCCTGACAACGCAATGACAGACAGGATGTGATGTAGGCTGATTAGTTCCCGCCTCTTTGTTCAGTCTACTGCTTTGAGGTCTCCCTCCTGTAGGAGGGGCTTGTGGTCTGTGTCGGCTGATTGGGCGAGAGCCTGTAAGGTGTCTCTCTGTATCTGTTTGGCCTTGTTGTAGAGCATCACTCCAACAAACACCAGAGCTGTTCCCACGGCGGAGAGAGCTGTGACAGGGTTACTGAAGACAATGATGCTCAGCCACACAGACAGAGCGTGTTTCACCGTGCTGGCCACGCTACAGGAGAAAACAAAGACACAGGGAGAAAGTCACACCACACACAACCAGAATGGAAAACCACATCTCACACACTATTAAGACAATTTATAATCTTCCGCAAAAGAAAGTACAGACACCACTAAACAATGTTTCAATCATTACAAATGATGTGGGACATATTTCACACGGCACTTTTGGCAGATGGTTCTGTAATTGTCATGATCAGGCAGCCAAGAATAGAACAGTCAGACAGACTGTTAGAAAGTATTTTTCTGTTCTTCTCTCAAATAGGGAAGTCCCTCATCAGAAATAGCCCGGTTTGTGGCTGAATTAGAAAGCAGATTTTGTGAAATGCCCTTCTGCACAATGCCTTCACTACTCAATAAACATATCTAGGATCACTCGTTGCCCTGCGATGGACTGGCGACCTGTCCAGGGTGTTTCCCTGCCTTTCAAATAAAGAGATCATTTTCTGTCTTGTTTTCTTTGGAGAGAGCATGACAATTATGTGGTGTCATATTTGCCAGAAACTTGACAGTAAATTTGTGGTCTAGTGTCCCCTTTCAACTACACAAATCAGTTTAAGAAGAAATTAAATTGTTAATTAGTGGACCATCGAAACATGCAAAAACAAATAGTGACATCTACTCAATGTTTGGGGTTGCCACTTTATGAAAAATCACGTCTTAAGAAGTCAGTCACAAGCGAGAGCGAGTGTTTGATTCTTTGAGACTTACAGTGGAAAGTAGACCTGTGTCAGAGCGGGAACGCTGTATCAGCCAATCAGGTAGCGCCTCTTTTATGAATATTAATGAGTCTTCCCCTGCCATACTACATTTCAGAAATTGGCAGCCTGCTATGAGTGTTTGTGGCACAGCTGTGACTGACTGAGTAAGTAGCTACTTTGCTAATGTTAATTTAAAACAGCGGATGTGTCAAACATGTTTCTTTACTTCTACCACTCAGCAGAATAACGCACATTTACATTTGTAACCAGACTGTATTTTGTTCGCTCTATTACCTCACGGTTTACTAACCGACAGCAAAACATTAGAGATCTGCTACTTCAGTTAAACTAAATCTAATTAAGCTTTAGCTTTATTAACTTTAGATCAGTTAATGAGTGTTTCCTCTCTCCTACTACTGTAGATAACCTGCATGCTGTGTGTGTGCTTTGTCAGCCAGCCAAAATGGCAGAGAAAATATAAATGGACATACAATCAACAGTACAACTGTACTTTTGGCAGCATCTTTTGTGCCCCCCTCAGAAATTGCTCTTGAGAATTTTTTGTGCTTATTGTCCCCCTCCAATAGTGAAATGAAACTTCCACCCATGGGGTCACTATGCAAGTTGGAATGTCTTCAAAACTAATTGACCGTTTAGAATTTAATTATTGATTATTAATTCATTGTTACTTAAAATGATAGTTTGCTTGAGTGTCCTTGTCTCCAAAGGGGACAATGTGATGGTCGTTCATCTCGTTTACTAAAGGTTTGGTTTCTCACATCACTCATCCTCTTCTCCTCACGCACACAGAGAGAGAAGGAGTAACATGAGCTTGTCCTCCACCCTTCACTCATGCAGAGTGAGCCAATATAAGGTGAGTTTCTCCTCCACTCCTCACTAACACTGACAGAGTCTGGGCGCCGGTGGGTGGGGCATAGACTGACCTGAATGTGACGGGTGAGATGCGGCCCATGAGGGCGTAGGCTGTGATGCTCTGCAGGTGGAACAGAACACCGTCAATCAACAGCAGCATGATGATATCCGGAGTGACATGGAAGCTCTTCCCGCTTTTCCCAATCACAGGGAGATCCTAGCAACACAGGACACAGATCACAGGGATATCCTAGCAACACAGACTAACAATAAGAAACAGCTGATCATCACTGACACGTTGTAAAAATTGCATTGTTTTCTGAATGAATCATTAACTAAGACCACTGCAGAGTAGATTTTTATCAACATGAAATAAGGTCTTGCCAAATTGCTGACAGAGGCATGCTCTTTCAACACCGCTGGCTGTTTCGTTTCATGAGTGACGCGCACACAGAGCGTGGCTGAGGCATACTCAAGTGGAGACACGAGATCCTGTTTCTACATTTTCTCTCATTCTTTCCACGAGGAAACAACGCTGCCAAATGTTGTGATAGTGGAGGAGGAAGATCAAATAGTTTTGCTAACTTCCTGGAAGAAAAGCAAAGTTGCCTCAAACAGAGGAATGTAGTTACTCTGGTCCCTGGACTAGAACAATATTTAACAAACCGTTTTTCTCCCTGCCCAAAGACTGGAATGGTTACATGACTAGCAAAGGAAATTATAAGTTAGTGTAAACAAAACACAACTGGTTTATTTACTGTGACAATTAATGCTGTCTGCTGCAAATAAAAGCCGAAACGTGAGACAAACACAGTGGCTATTGCACCTTTGATTTTTTAATAGGTCACCACACTACAAACACCAAAAACAGGTCTGGTGTCTAGTGTTACTAAGCTGCAGACACAGTAGCCGTTTTCACATATGCACTACGGACTATAACCGCAGAATTAGGTTCGCATTATGTCCGAAGTTCCCCTTCCACGCATACAGCACACAGCAGCAGATCGTCCGAGTCAGACGCTTTCACATATACTCGAAATACTCCGTTTGGTTTAGAAGGGGGGTGGCGCCTGGGTAGAGCGTGCAGGAGGCAGGACATGATGCAAAAAGTACTCTGCGAAAATCGCAGTGTTTTGTTTACAACAAATCGAAAAAACAGACGAGGCTACCGACTTTTGTCTGACGATTTCGGCGTCGGCCCTTACCGACAGAAGTTCCCGAATATCATCGTCTCTCCAGTTAGACATTTTCGTTGGCGTCTTCATGTAAATGACCCTTCTTCTTCACCCTCGGATGTTTGTATTCTTCCGGTTTCGCGCCAGTCGCATTTTAGAAACGCCATCAACACGCCCATTTGCTCACTGTGCATACTCAGGACTATAAGCCGCTCTATTCACACATGGAGCCAAACGAAGAGAAAGCGGAGTTTGTACTAGGGGGCTGGTAGAATAGTCCGTTTAGAATCCGAGTCGACTGATTCGTACATTTTTGTTCACACATACAGCCCCTCCGGTTAGAATCCCGATTATTTTATGGTTGCGGTGCATGTGTGAAAGGGGCTACTGTTAGCAGTGCAACGTTATTAACCTTGGTCATGACAGTTAAGAGAAACGAACAGAGCATGCATTAACATTGTGCTTAAAATGACATGACAAAAACGGGCCTTTTACGTCTCATAATGGCTCTCCAGTTACTCACTACAAAAGTGCAGCAAGACAACATAGCAGTATCTTACAAAAACAGTCCCTAAACTCAAATGCTTCTACAAATGTTTAACTTAGTTAAGGAAAAGCAAGCTGAACAGTAAAAAAAGCCATTTATCAATCATCACAGAATCATTTTCCATGAATAGCTCCCCCATGTGCATATACATGTGTGTATATGTACACACACGCACACTTTTTTAGTTAGTCGTTTTTGGGTCAAACTGTAACTAACCAGTAGAAAGATCCATGCAGGGATTAGCATGATCACAGCTGCAGCGCTGGTGTAGAACTGCAACTCAGGTGGGCTGCAGAGGAAGAAGACACGATTAAAGACCAGCTCAGCCCACACGGAGAAGAGAAAGTGACAGAATACACATTTTCCAGCACACTCCTACTTATTGCATGTACACTGTAAACAACTTAGAGTTTGTTTAGTGCATCATTTCTTATGAAATCTAACCATGAAAAGCACAAAGACGAAAGTTTGACTGGGCTATGCTAACATGTTAGGGCTGATTTTAGCTAACATGACATTTCTGAAGAGTAAAAGCCAAAAGAGCCCCATCCATTCCACCTGACAGATCACTGAGATGACTCACCTGAACTTATATTTCTCTCCACTCAGTAGCTTCTTGGAAACCACGTTCTGTAGACTAGGGTTTGAGATACAGACAGACACAAAGAATGATCAGCAGGTGCTTTCCATTGAGTCACTGTGTGTTTAGGGTCCATAGGGGTTGTGTGGTTTGTGAGCTCATTTAGGGCCTATAGGGACTGTGTAGTTTGTGAGTTTGTTTAGGGTCTATAGGGGTTCTGTAGTTTGTGAGTTTGTTTAGGGTCCATGGGGGTTATGTAGTTTGTGAGTTTGTTTAGGGTCTATAGGGGTTATGTAGTTTGTGAGTTTGTTTAGGGTCTATATGGGTTCTGTAGTTTGTGAGTTTGTTTAGGGTCCATGGGGGTTATGTAGTTTGTGAGTTTGTTTAGGGTCCATGGGGGTTATGTAGTTTGTGAGTTTGTTTAGGGTCTATAGGGGTTATGTAGTTTGTGAGTTTGTTTAGGGTCCATGGGGGTTATGTAGTTTGTGAGTTTGTTTAGGGTCCATGGGGGTTATGTAATTTGTGAGTTTGTTTAGGGTCCATGGGGGTTATGTAGTTTTGTGAGTTTGTTTAGGGTCTATAGGGGTTATGTAGTTTGTGAGCTTGTTTAGGGTCTGTGTATTACCAGTCCATGATGTTGGTGGAGAGAGCGGCGGAGAAGCCCAGCATGTTGAAACTGATCTCTGTGGCAGTGCAGAGGGCAAGACCAGCCATCACAGGGAACAGAGACAGGTTTACCCAGAGCCCTGCATGTGACACACACACATACACACACACACACAAATGCATTATATAATACCTAACTCACACACACACCCTATGAACGCAACTGTCTAGCCCTGCTCACAACACGTGCACGCACACACATACACACACACACACACACACCCTATGAACACAACTGCCAAACCCTACGCACGCAAACACATTATATAAACACTGGTAAATCTCAGCAAAAGCTTTTCACACACACACACACACAACAAAATCAACAGTAACGCATCCTAAACTCAACAGGTATGCTGAGGCAAAGCTTGCTGTACAGGACACACCCGATAAAAAACAGGTTCTCAGTAAAATGTGTGCCCAAAACAACAGAATGCCCAGCACAAGAACCTCCAAACACACACACATACAACCTGAAGACTGCCACCAGCAAAGAAAGTATGCAAAACACACTACTCATTAACTCCTTGCCAGTATTCAAATATTTAAAACAAATATCACACTAGCAGATAATACGAATGATATCATGATATCTTGTTCATGTGAGAGAAATGATCCTTCACACAGTACAGCAAACACACATCATGGAACTAGTGAAAAACATCTATGCATCTGATCAGGCTGGAAGCCTATGTTTGTGGTCACTGTTTCAACAGGCTGTTGTTTTACACATACCAGTAAATCTGGTCAAAGAAATAGAGTTACATTCTGTAAACAGGCAGTTCAATAAATGTTGTGCATTGTAACCAACTGGGCAACCTGTCAGAGGCTAGCTGATTACCTTGACCATTAGCATGCAGGTTAGTAATGTGGCTAAAAGAACCGTTAGCATAAGACTTTCTCTGAATGCCTTTGTGTCGCTTGTATATTACCTGGGATTAGTACCTGTCTATTCTCCCAAAATTAGTCCCCTGTGTGGGGGACCTGTGTATTCTCTTGGCATTAGACTCATGTGTTACCTGTGTATTCTCCCAGGATTAGTCTGGACATGATGACCGTGAAGATTGGCGCGGAACTTTTCACTGTCTCAGCGAATGACACAGCCACATTCTTTAAGCTTACCAGTCCAAGCACGACAGTGGTAAACCTGAAAAAGGAGAAGAAGAAGAAGTAAAAACAAACAGGCTGAAGTGAACAGAGACAGTGACCTTGACAACGACTACACGCGAGAGTATGGTCAGATCTCATAGGTTTACACAGATGTGAGTTACATGTTTAGCCTCGCTCAGATAGATTACTGAGAAAACCCACTTCTTTCACAGCCTAGCTGAAGTGAATGTATATTTTTCCTGACCTTGTAAGATCAACACAAAGTATGTGCAAGTGTACAAAACATTAGAGCACATCCTGAAAAACAAGTAAAATGACATTTATAACTGTAACACATTTTACCAAGTGAATGGTAAACATAACAGTCAGCTGTTGGGCAGACGTCAGTCAGGTCACGTCTGCCCAACATTCTCAGAATTTTTTTAAAAACAACATCACCTGACATCGAAACTCCACTCGCAAGCATTTACCTGGATAAAACTGAACCACTAAAACAGGGACCTATCTGAACATTAATCGTAGGAAATCAAACAAGGTTTCAAAAAAGGATCATGGTCCAGGGACAAACCTCATCAGACCTACGAAGAGCATGATCATGAGGAAGTTGGGTGGGTACTCAGCTCGTGATTTGTGTTGGTACAAACAGCACGGGACAAACATCTTGATGCAGCCAATAGCAGTGGTGGAAACCATCTGTACAGCACCTGCAGAAAGACACGGGGTTGATGAGAAAACTGTCACCACAGTGACAAGATTCTGCTTTGTTCATAACAGCTTTGACACCTTTCCATGCAACAAAAGAGAATCTAACCACACTCTTGCTTTCGAAGTGCAGGTTCCTGATTGTGTCTGTTAAATAAAGGTGAGATGTAGACCAAATTGTTCCCCCTTTTATAATCACTGAAACAGTTTTAATGATTATGTAAAAAAAAAAAAAAAAAAAGTCAATGAAGTACTAGTAGCTTGTGTGGTTCTGAATGCTAAAACACTCCACCATCTACACCAACCATGTCAAAAATCACACTTAATTTAAGCTGGCAAAAATAGAAGCACCCAAAGTATTGTTTCATCCACTTCCTATAATAATTGCTTTGTTGTGGTTAAAGCACCTCCTGCAATTAACAACTTCAGTGACCTAGTAAGGATGTTACGAACCAAGACATCTCCTGTGTGAAGGAGACAGGAAACGAGAAAGAGAGCTATATCTTCCTTCTAAGATCTCTAACACCATAGAGCATTAAACATTACACACTTCCATGGTTTCCAAAGGCCCAGATTTACTCAGGCATTAATTTGAGACAATTAGAGTCATGATAAAACAGCAGAGAGCCCTGAGACAGCAGGCAGTATGTGACTACTGTGTGTTAAACTCTAACATCTGTCACACCAGAGCTGAGGTCATATGCCACATTCATGCACAGTCATTCCTACACGAGTGCGATTCACTTCAATTTAGCCTGAAACCGCCAGTGTGAACACAGCTGGCTAAACCTCTTAAAGTTGGCCCTTACCCAGCATGCTTGGCTCTCCCTGCAGCAGAGTCAGAATGTACTTGTTGAGGAACAGGGTGCTGAAGCTGAAGAAATACCAGAGGCCCAGGTAGGTCAAGGACCTGGAGTTCCACACGCCCGAGTCCGCCTCGATAACCGTTGTCTCTGTGATGGTGATCTTGAGGACGCTCTCCCCAGGCATGCTCTCGCTCCGTGCCAGCACCACCCTCTCCTGCCTGGTCCTGAAGGGCAGCAGAAGGCTCCAGGACAGGGCCCTGCCCAGCCGCCCTCCGCCCACCATGATGCCCTGGAACGCTGGACACCCTGCATGCAGCACTCGCGCTCCCGGGGGTCGGGCCAGGGGGGTGGGGGTGCAGGCAGATGTGAGAAAGACAGAACTGGTTCTCAGACCATCTTCACTGCCCAAGATCCCTCACAGGAAGCTTGTTTGCTCTTCTAGAAGGTTTGACTCTCCATGTTTATTGAAACATAAAGGACCTGAAACATGGGAGTGAAAGGATAAGTCAGCAAGGCCACGGTACTGCTTTAAAAGTTACAAATACAAAACAGACACAGGAGGAGAGCCTGGCTCGCCTTATCTGTCCATAAAGAGCGGCACGCATATTAACAGATAAGATTTAGCAATACCTAAATCAGACCTCAAAGGTCAGGATCATAAAATATATTAAAAGAAGAACAAGAAAAAAAAAGCAAATGACACAGGAAGTCATCAAACGAGTTTATGTCGTTCGTGTTTGACATTTACATCTAGGAAATAACAGATCATGTAAACTGAAACAAAAAATCAAAAATTAACTGGCTCTTTTATTTCACTGGCGTCTTGTTTCTTATAACGATGCTCGTTGTGCTTAATCAACCAGTGTACAAGTTACTAGTGACAGCTATCTGACGGCTCAGCTCTGGCAAAGTCTCGCCTTACTAGTGAAACGAGCTGAACACATCCAAATCATACATTAAACGGGTCTCCCAAATGTGCTCACCCTGCATTAATCATTAAAAAGACGCTGCTAACCCCCCTGTCCCCTGAAATCAATCAAAATAAACAATGTATGAAGTATTAAATGGCGTTTTACCGTGTAACTCAGTAGCAGTCCTATAGTTCCTCAGAGCGATTTAAAAAAAGACAGACAAAAACGCAGAAAAACTACATCCACCTCCAGCGTGGTAACGTAACGTTAGACTGTTAGACCTTTGTGCGGTTACACACGGTTTACAAAACAATCGCATGCAATTTTGATAAACCACGTCACATCGTTCAACCACAACGTGCTGATTAATTTACTCGTAACAGTTACTGGTTCGATTCATTACCGGGGACTACAACCTTGCGGCCACACGTAGATAACCTAGAATAAGCTACCAACTTCATAAAACGAGTCGTTCCTGCTTCCTTTGACCGATGTACGCATGTGTTCATTTGAATGTGTACAGCGCGAATTTGCGCAGGATTTTGTTACCCTAAGGGTACTCGTTGAAACAATGAATTATGCATTTCCATAACATGCGAACACAAAAAGTATGTCCCCAAACTGATTAATGTTATCTATAGACCCACATTTTAACTGATAATAGTAGTATCCATTAAAAAAAAGCTGAAACTGCGTTTTTCTGCGCAGCACTGATTAGAAAGATTACGGCTCTACAAAAGCAAGGGTCGTGTGTGCGGAAGTCGTGTGCAGTATGTTGGTTAATAAAACATTTTTGCAATGTAGGTTGACGACGTCTTACGGTTATTTTAGTGAGTAACAGCTAAAACGAAAGCTTGTCTTTCAGACTTAAGCAATGGATGAAATACGGTAAGTGGATAAAATCCATGCTCGGATATCAACTTATTGTAAACAATGGAGCTAGCTAAATTCGCTGAATTTAATTGTGAGAGTGTAACCAAGCAGTTACAATAAAGAGAAGAAAAACTGCACATTCCGTTGCTTTTCGCCTCGTGACTTTTTTATTTAACTGAACTTCTTAAAAGTGCGACATCGAAATGACCAGCTTTGTCTGCACCTCTATGAAATCCAAATGTGCGTAACCATCTGCCTCAATACATAGACGTTGATTCATACGAATGAGGCAAAGCAGATTAAACCTAATTTGGGGATTTGTTAGAGTTTTTGTGGGTGTGGTTCTTATGTCACAGATCATTTCAGAAGTGGCTTGCAGCCGTTCTTCAGGTTTTAGACAGCAAAACATGAAAAACGTGTACTTTCGTCTTTGTATAGGATTACTTACCGCCTTTTGCTCTAAGACTTTTAAATGACTTCATCTGCAAAGACTTTACTGCTGTGAGTGCTGTCAAATGGAAGCACGTGTGATTTCGAATTGCCTTTAAGTGTAATGTCAGGCAAAACACTCAGTCCAAAATATCGTTTCAACAGCTGACCAAATATTGTATATTACTGCAGTGGATCCCTTCGGAAATAAGCCGGTTAGATGGATAGATGACAAGATAGGATACTGCTGTGCAATTCAGATTGAGTTTAAATGTCGCATTCCTTGTTTCTTCTCCAGTCCCTTGTTGTTACCTCGGAATGAGGAGAACACTGATTTACCGTCACCGAACCTGACACCCAGACACAGGGATCTAATCCCCACGCCATGCGGCCCGGTGAGTGCATCACATGCGAGTGACTGTCGGACTGTGGCAGATTTTTCCACGTTGACGTTGGTCAGATCTTCTGTGGATTAAAATGGTTCATAAAACAGAAGGAGAAAAGAACATCGGGGTTTGGCGCTACTTTCAGCTTTTTTTAAGTTTTGAAAATGCTTTCATCCATGAACGGAACTCATGAAAGGGGTTAGTCAGGGTAAACTATTCAAATTCTTCAGTTAGACTAAGTCACGGCCTTCTTTGTAGCACAACATGTGCTAATATACATAATAGGAGTTTATCTAATTTGGTTTTGCATGTATAATTTAATCTCAGGACTAATCTAACAGTTAAGGCAGAGCGTCATTCCACATCGGGTTACGTGTCAAATCCTCATGGAACGAACACAATCCCATTCTAAAAATTATTATTAAAAGAGCCCTAAACCGCATCCATAATATGACACGTTTTTTCCCCAAACAAGAACCATAGCCAAGCAGAATAGCTTCATTGTGAGGAACAGGATAGTTTCAGTCATTAGCACTGCGTCAAGCACGACAGTTCAGTAAAGAGATGATAATTCACTGTCGCTCTGGACAAAACTGGTCATCGGGTTCTTGAATAGCCAGTCTGTGTGAATGCAAAAATGAAGTGATCTTCCATCTGATAAAAGCTGAGCTACTACTTGGCTCGCGGTCAGTCTTAAAATGCTTGTTGGCTAAAGACAAAAGATACAACTTACTATAACATTAAATCCAGTGAAACTGCTCATGTTTTTTTAAGACATCACGTTCATTCTGTCAGCTAATTCATACAAATTTCCGTTTCACTATTCCTCAGATCTTTTACTAAGTCTTTTAGATTGTCGCTTTCACAACCCGGCAGTTTAGCCCTTGATGAAATGAATAGTGGATTGCTAGTTGTGGATGCTGTCCCTCTCGCGGCATCCTCCCCCGCTCCATCCAGCTCGCGGCCAGTATTCTTCCCGCAGAGCCTTATTTCCATTATTGTCATTGTTTTTAACTATGGTACAACTGGTCTGTTGGTGTGTAATTGCTTATTAAGTATTGTTTAATAAGCAATTACACACACACACACACACACACATATATATATAGAACTGAGGCTGGTAATTTTGTGTTGTGTTTTCAACTATACTGAGATTCATTCACTGAAATGCAACCAGCTATACCAGCTTCACCGGACAAGCATCGGAGTGCTGAAACTGGTCACATGTTTGTGTTGATCTAACTGGTCCGTCACTTAATGTGGTGCTCATGCTTCTGGAGTCAGTGGAAATCTGTGTTGTCCAAGGGTGTGACTGATATTGGTCCCAGGTTTGACCTCTAAAGTGGTGTGGTTAGTTCTGTTGCACATGTGTGTAACTCATCCGCTGCTGATTTACCCTCTGTCAGATAAAGCCGTGGTCAGAGCTCCCCCTGCTGGTGAAGGTGTATTTCTGTTACACTATAATGTCTCTGCTGGTACTGCTTGTTCTGACTGTGTTAAACATGCAGCTGGAAAGCCAGGGCAAACGACCAGAGGAGGATGATTTCACTGTATCCCTCATTCAGGTGGTTGGCATCTGTAAGTTACACAAAGGCATTTCTTTCATGCTGATTAAAGAATTTAGAGTAATTCATAATTATTTTATAAGGCACAAGTTTGTTTTAAAATTCTGTGAGGGGAATTAATGGTTCAAGGTTTTGTTGCTCCTGTATAGTAAAGTGTTTGTGTGTGTTTGTGTGTGTCTGTGTTCCCAGTATTTTGTTTGTACTACATCACACGGGGGATTCTCCAGGAGAACAGACAGGAGCTGATTGTCTTTGTGCTGAGTGTTATGGTTGTTATTGTGCGTTCAGTGGTCAACTTCTTTGTTCTGAAGACTTACGAACCCCTGTTAACGGTACGCCTCCTCACACACTGCAGACTGTGTGGTATGTGCGTGAGTATGCATGTATGTGTGTGTGTGTGTGTGTGTGTGTGTGTTTCCTGACTGAAGCTGCATGTGTTTTTTTTCTCAGTAGAGTGTATAAGATGCAGCTTAGATTTGCTGTGGTTCTCTGCTCATGTGTTTAAGCACTGTAGGTCTTCTCTCTGTGTGTGGCATCTTTCAGACAAACTTGTGTGATCTGCAGGAGCTCAGTCGTGTGTGTGTGTGTGTGTTGCAGGCACGGTTTGTGTGTATCCTGTGTTTGGGACTCAGTCATATTCTCTGTGCGTCGTCACTGGTCCAGAGGCCCAATATGATGGCATTCCGTGTGGGCGGAGCTTTGGAGAGTGTGCAGGAGCAATATTACCTGTTAAACGTATGTTTCTCCATGGTCACCTTTGACCTCCAGGCCCAGGTAAAATCACAGTGTCACCCTACCCCAAGAAATCTCCATTCTCTGTAAAAATGACATGCCTCACTAATCAGAGAGAACAGAACTTCCATTCAGGGCATCTCTGTTTTATTTCTCCCCTGGATTAAGTTTCAAGTTTAAGTTTATTTAAAGCCCAATATCACTGTTTACAGTCTCAAAGGGCTTTACATGCCCACAGGATTACAACAACCAGAGCAGGGTGGCACCCCCTGACTTGATCCTCATAGCAGGCAAGAAAAAGTGTCTTTGTACTTAGTGGTCCAAACCTTGGATTTAAAATAACAGGATTGTAATCACAAAATCACATTCTCAGTTCATCAGTCAGTGAAGACACTGCAAATGTATTGCTTGGAATGTCTTTTTTTTTGTTCTTTTGATACAAAGTCTGTTGTGGTAATATGGAAGCAAACTGGTGAAGAGTCCTTGTTTGCCTCGTTTAGATGGTATTGTTGGTGGTAATACATTAGATGTCTGTTTTTAAACTGTCATAACATTGTGTTTTGTTCTTGGTGCTGTAGCTGTGTCTGTGTATCCTGATTCTGAAGTGGAACGAGCCTGTCTATCACAACATTATACTGGCCGTCGGACTGGTGTGGGCGTGCATCACAGCCGCCATCGGAGCCACCGCTGTAAGTCGCTTACCATCACCCCTACTTTAGTCAGGACCATAAATGTGTGGTCTCTATGGAAACAGTTTCTGCACGTAGTTGCCAAGTACCAGGTTTAGCCCATGGATGATTGGAGACCTTCTCACATTGACTGTTCAGAGATTTGAATTAAACAGTGAAACTGATTTCTCAGAACGCATTGAGCTGAAATAAAGAGGTGGATAAAAGGTCACCTTTGGCTTAGATGAAACTGTCAGACCATAAGAAAACACATACTCTCTTTCTACAACATGAGAAAAAATGTATATGTTTAAACATTATGGCTCCATATGTGTGCATTTATTGTGAAAGTGTTGATCTGTTTGATTTAAGGTCCTGTTCTGATTTTAGGTTTTGAAAGAGGTTAAGCCGCTTGTCTGGACTTTTCTTCTCCTGAACCTGCCTGAGCTGGCTTATTTTGTCTTTCTCCTGTACACGGTGAGAGTGGGATGTCGATCACTCTGTTTCTCCACTGTCTCGGTCTTTGAGCCCAGAGGTGTGTGTGGTGTGACCCCCCGTCTCTGTCTCCTGTCACAGATCATCTTACAGTGGGGACAGGATGGCTCCTACACCCTGGAAGCGGCTGCCGTCACGGGTTGCACCATCTCCGTGGTGATCAAGGGCATTCTGTTGTGGGGTCTTTCCCGTCTCTACAGAACCTTTGGGCAGGGCCTCAGGGAGAGAAGTAAGGGACTGCAGTTTGAATGTTTCTGTGTGGTGTGTCATTTACCCAAAAAAACAACCCTAGGCTATACATCCAGAATGCTACAGCTCCTCTCAAACGCAAGAAATTGTGTTTAGAGTTGCAGTCACATTTAATGGAGAACTTGATTTTCTTTCATGTGGTAATTTTACACAGGATATTTGCATTCTCTGACGGTTTATTGCGTTTTATTGTGGAACGCTTTAGCAGACTGTATTAGCCTTTCAACGAGTAATCCTGTCTCTCTCTCTCTCTCTCTCCTCTCTCTCTCGCCCTCTTTCTCTCTCTCTCACACTTTTTTCCCTTCCTCTTTTCAGTGTTTGCACCTGACAGACAGTAGAAATGCACAAAGAAGGAAAATGGAACCTTGCCAGGGGAGAAACATTTTTATAAATTCTTTTATAATGATGGTTTACAATGTTTGTGAAACAAGAAAGGGTGTCTTATTTTTTTAATAGTGAAAGTGGGTTTCCTGGCCATGACTGTGGTTTTAGCAGAAAGTCTTGGTTAACACTTTAACACCACGTAATGTGTTTGTGGTGTGTCTTATCACGTTTCATATTTCCAAGAGATCTTGTATTCTCAGACGAACATTAAGGATTCAGTTATTACAGCCAGCAGCTCAAGACTTGAACCCGTGTGTACGTCTTTGTTCCTCTAATCATATCAGGATCCTTTACAGAAAACCAGCTGACGTCTCATCCTTTTAGAAAGAACTGAGAACTGGGCTGTCTGATGTTTACTAAGCTGAATGGTAATGGTGGTGGGAGATGGTTATGACTGTGATAGAATGTGTAAACTGTTCATTTTAATTGCACGTGAGTGGACTTACTGAACGTTTGGCAGGACACTGAATCATGGGAGAATTGAAGACACTCAGGTGATGTTGCGCTGCCCGGTGGTGAATAGAAGTATTGCGTGTGTGTTCCTCAAGTCTCAGTGCGTCTGCTGTAAACATGAAGACACTGATGATATGTCTGCACTGTGTTTTAGCGACACGTGGGAAAGGGGCTCATCTGACCTCACACGTGATAAAATATCATTTGGAACCTAAATGTTCTCTAAGTGCCTGTGATTACAGGAACCAAAGAGACTATGTCGTTACTGGACTCTTCATGCTTTTGTGTGGGAACAGCATTTAATGATGATTATTTTTCCTGGCTCCTGACGTTTGAGTTTGTACTTTAGCTTAATGCACTTTCATCAAATTCGGTGTTTGTATGTAGCAGTTAACATGTGCTGCTTCGCTGTCATGCAATTTACGCTAGTTCTATTCCATATGTGTACTCTATGTTATTATTGTTATTACTACTTTTATTATTATTGCACTTTTAATATGTACTAATCATGCCCCACTTATGTTTTTAATACATCATAGCACTGGCTGTATAATATTTTTTTATTTTTACTTCTTTTTATGGTCTGACATTTCTTCTAAGGTCTGAGACTTTTGAATGACACTGTTTTATACTCTGAATGTGAATTAAAAAAACAGTGTAGTTTCTTTGAACTTGACATCTGTGGTCCTTCTGCGTGTGCAGGAACCTTTCCCTCTGGTCTCTCTTCACTGACCTCCTCTTCCCCTCTGGTCTCTCTTCACTGACCTTCTCTTTCCCTCTGGTCTCTCTTCACTGACCTCCTCTTCCCCTCTGGTCTCTCTTCACTGACCTCCTCTTCCCCTCTGGTCTCTCTTCACTGACCTCCTCTTTCCCTCTGGTCTCTCTTCACTGACCTCCTCTTCCCCTCTGGTCTCTCTTCACTGACCTCCTCTTTCCCTCTGGTCTCTCTTCACTGACCTCCTCTTTCCCTCTGGTCTCTCTTCACTGACCTCCTCTTCCCCTCTGGTCTCTCTTCACTGACCTCCTCTTTCCCTCTGGTCTCTCTTCACTGACCTCCTCTTTCCCTCTGGTCTCTCTTCACTGACCTCCTCTTCCCCTCTGGTCTCTCTTCACTGACCTCCTCTTCCCCTCTGGTCTCTCTTCACTGACCTCCTCTTACACTCACAGTCATTTAGATAATGATGGCTAGTCTTCTTCAGGAAAAAGACTAACGTTACATCACTGATAGCTTTACAGGAAGGCAGGGAGAGGGGAAACATGATGCTAACGTCTCTTAAGAAACTCCCAAAATGGTGCAACCGGCGAAACTTTTTTTTTTCCACAAAACACTTCCTTATTCTCATCTTGAGGTTACATAACGACCTTAACAAAGATTATCTCAGTTCAGACTTCACTGCTTTAACTGACTCCAGCTTTACCGCCAGACTTTGACTCACTCTCACACTGCTTCTTCTCCTGTTCACTTAGCACAACATGCCTTCTCCCTCCATTAAACCAGAGCTGACCATTTCCGCATTTACAGTTTGTGTATTTTTTCTCCTTTGGACTAACATTAAAGACATACCAGAACACTTCAGCTGGTACACCGTGTGTGTGTGTACTTGTACAACTATCCTTGTGAAGACCAGTTTGAGTTTTAGATCTTGAGAGTAAGGATATTTTGGCTGGTCCTCACTTCTTCAAAGGGCTCTTTGAGGGTTAAGACTTGGTTTTAAGGTTCAGGTAGAAATTAGGTTTAGTTTAGGGTTAGGGTTAGGGTAAGGGGCTATGTGTGTGTTTTCCTACTGAGCATTTGCGCTGGTACAGTGTGAAAGTGTTCTGACACAGCCAAGGTTTAGAACAGTCTTGTCTCTCTTACATGCTTTACTTGGCTCTTCTCAGTAAACTGTCATGATTTTGACAAGACCATGAATGTTATAAGTGTATTGACAAACCTGCCAAACCAAGAGACCGTGAAAAAACACACACACACACCCACACACTGAGGCACTGTGCTGACCTAAAGCTGACCTCAAGCTGCGACTGTTTCCCCATAGCTGGCGGATCCTCTTCAGGTTTCTGAGGTCAGGCTGGTAAATGGGTGTCTCAGAGCGAGGCCTGACGATGAGGAACAGCCTTTCTTTCCTGTCTGAGAGAAAAAAACAAGGAACAAGGAAGACAGAAAGAGAGAGAGATTGGGGCGTGGCAGGGTTGTGAAGTTGCTTGGGTGTAAGGATTCCTGTAATGTTTGTATCAGTGCAGTACTGAAGGAAACATGCCCAACAATAACTGTGCTATGAGACACACTGCACAAGACTTGCACTCTACAGCACCAGAGGAAATGCCCTCATAAAAAAAACAAACGCATTAAACAGGGCTGCAGGTTATCCAGTGCACTGATTAACAAAGTCAGAATTTTAATATTTAAAAAAATAACCGACACAGCATTATTTATCATAACCAAACAAACAAAAATGGATCAACAGCATGAATAAATGGACTCTGGGCAGGTTTCAATTTATTTATTAAAGTGCTGAAGAAACAGAGGCTGTTTTCAAGATAGACTGAATCCTCAAAGTTCAAATACAAAAGTAGATCTAATGAGTTAATGAATATGGTTCAATAGAAAGATGTATTTGAAAAAAAAAAAAACAAAAACAAAAAAATGAAACATGATCTTTAGCACTGCAGAGATGCAGTTTTAAACACTTTACATCTCAAAGACTCAGAAACAAGGACAGAGAGAGCATCAAAAACCTTTACAAACTGCCACCTGAAGGACTCCCACGCTGACCATCAGTGAGTCAGTAAGGCACGAGGCCAGGAGCATTTATTCTGAGTGATTCAACATCAAAGAGAGAAATCTGCAACAACCTCATAATAATCATTTTTAAAAAGCAGATTTCAGTGAATTTTTCAGCTCAGTTCTACAGAGCTTCAACTGACTCGTAACACGAGATTATACTTGAGGTTGATATATATATTTTAGTCAGTGGAAGTCTTTTGCCCTCCACTCTGGTTAAACCTAGTTAAAGTTCATAAGACTTGTGTGTTAGTACACGTAATAAAGAGAGAAGGCCAAGAACGGCAGGATGTTCATCGTCCTCTCCTTTTATGGAGTCTGTGAGAATCACGCCAGTTTTTTCAGTGCTGATAAGAACAGGCACATGATGAAACAGCCAGATGTTCTGTGTGTGTCTGGTTTGGCCATATTCCTTAAGTCTCTGCACTTAACACTCCTAACCACACACTGCTCAATAACAAACTGGGGTTTTCACTCTTCTGAACTAAAAAAAAAAAGAAAGAAAGAAAAAAAGAAAAAGAAAAGTAAAATAAAAGTCGTTTCAGAGTATGACAAAGTGCTCTGGATCTCTTTTTTGAAGGTCGAAACAAACAACCCATCTTTTCCACAGACAACAGACTGTAACGCCGGCTCTCTGTGCAGTTGTTTCAGAACAGTTTGTGTACATTTTTAATATACAAAAGTACCTAAACAGACTGATGAGTTTTTTCTGAAGAAAACAAATAAACAAACAAAAAAGGAAACAAAAACCATACAGAGCCATGTAAACCAGTTAAGGGACAGAAAGGCTACATCCAGAATACCTAGTCTGATCCACGCATTATTAATCCAGAAGAAAAGGAATGCAAGTGTAGAAGTGTGTTAACTGTCATTTGGAGTGTGGTATGCTGGCAGACAGCCCTGTCATCTGGACTGGGGCGACGGTATGACACCACTCTTTGGAGGTACGGGATGCTGAGAATGATCAGACTGAAATCAGCCAAGCAGCTTCATACTTGTGACTCACGTTTCATGCGGCACACTCTTCCACCAAACATACAATCATTATCTCATAGTTATACATCATTACAGAGAAATCAGACCACTCTCTGAATTACCTCATTTAAAAAAAGAGAGAGAGGGAGATTCTTATTATTCTTATTAAACTGTTCAGAAAACAGTGGATGATCTAAAAACACTCCTGTTTCAGGCCCCAACATTGTCCAGATCAGAGGCATATACATACTTACAATACCTGAGTCCAGAAAACCTGTGTGTGACACAGACAGACTCAGTGTGCGCACTCAGAGGACAGTGGAGCAATAGTGTGTAGTGATGACGGGCCATGTTTTTCATGGACACATGGATTCTGCTCTGACTCTGTGACAGAGCTGCTTCAGTGGGCAGAAGGGCACTTCTCAACGTAATGGTTACTCTTAAGGAAATCTCACCGTTAAACATTCTACACTTCTCATGTTTAAAAGCTGAGAAACAGCTACATGTAAAGGAATGCCTTAGAGCTTTCCATGCTACTCGCCTTCTCATGGACATCAAACAACAACAAAATATTCACCTCTAATATTTTGCTTTCGTAAAGGAAAATTCAGTTCAAAAGTGGCTGCACTGTAAAACACACACACACACACACACAGAAAGTCTTGTTGAGACCTGGAATGGATGAGCTGTAATTCATTTGTATCAATTGTTCTGAACTGGATTTGTTTGATTTTTGTTTGTAAGACACCACATTACAGAACACAGTAGTTTTCATGATTAGACAAAGAAAAAAAAATCATTTTAGGTGCATTCAAGCTTTTCGGATGGCTTATTAAAATGGCTTGTGCATTAACCTGCACAGAGAAACGACTCTGTATTGAAGTCTACGGAACACGTGCGCCCACTGTCTCGACGCGTCTCAGATGTGGACTAAAAAGTCTTTGTAACACTCCAGGTGATGTAAGGCACAATTGACTGGTACTTGACTTTATTGCTGAGATGCTCCTAGTTTCTTTTCCTGCGTAAATTTGATGTTACCTGACGCTTCATTGTGATTGGTCGTGCTCTCCTGCAACAGTATGTGTATATTAGAAACCCTGTGTCTTTTCTGAGGCTTGACAAAGTCAGACCTCCTCCAGATGTGAAGAGCACTAGCACGGGGGCCTGTGACCAGTATATAGAGGGCACAGGCACGGGGCCTGTGTCCAGTATATAGAGGGCACTGGCACGGGGGCTTGTGTCCAGTATATAAAGGGCACTGGCATAGGGGCCTGTGTCCAGTAGCACTGACTCTTCACTAAGTGTCCAGTCCTTCATGTAGACAGGCCAGATCCTGGTCCCGGACAGCCCAGAGAGGAAACAAGCCAAAGCTCTGTAAAGTGCTTAGAGATCCAAAAGCTACAGCCCCCCCCCCCCCCCCCAGATTCAGGTCTGTGCCCGAGGGCGGAGGGGGGTCAGTCCTCATCCTCCTCGGAGCTGAGATGGCTCTGTTTCTTTCGCACGTTCCAGTGTAAACACTGAGCCAGGCTCTCGAACCAGTCGTTCACGGGGTCGCGGAAACAGATAGAGGGCACAGGGAAGCAGGAAGTGGTGATGGT
The DNA here is from genome assembly GCF_902362185.1 of Chanos chanos. Lineage (NCBI taxonomy): Eukaryota > Metazoa > Chordata > Actinopteri > Gonorynchiformes > Chanidae > Chanos > Chanos chanos. The sequence goes on along the minus strand of NC_044503.1, from coordinate 16,932,273 downwards.
AATGCTGTGGAGAGAGGGGGAGGTTCATTAGTGTCTCGCTCTCAGACAGAAGATCGGTCATGAAACACGACGCATGACGTGACTTCCTTGTGCAGGTAAAGTCACTCCGCTCAGCGCCACCCTTAACAAGCCACACCACAAGATTCATGCCAACGGAGAATCTACATCACACTCTGTGTTTGTGTTTCCTTACGGAAATCAGCGGATACTGCACAGGCGTCAGTGTCAGGGAATTGACACACCTAAAACCTCACTGGACCCATTTGTAACACCACACTCCTCTTTCCTTTTCTTTTTCCCCCTTTTTTTTAATTCCAAGAAAGGTGTGAGAAAGTATCTCCTGTTAGAAACGTTCTCTCGTTAATGTTTAAGACTTCCTCATTTCTGCCTTAGAGATATATTTCACCTCATGGTGTTCTTTGTTTCTTTCCCTTCTTTACCAGTTCATGACACATTTCTGACATATCATGACACATTAATGACTTGTGGCCTGAACCACAGAGATATCCCTGACTGTACTCACGTCTAAATGCAATCTCTAGTATATGTGGTGAAAGCCAGAGCGAGGCTGGGGGGGGTGTGTGAGGGAGGTTCCAGGGGAGGGAAGAAGACAGTGCCTTTTCAGCAGACTGAGAATGTGACTCTGTCTGGGCCCATGTCTGCTCACCTGTCTCCATGACCAATCTCCTGACGTTTTCTCCCATCCAGAGAAACCCACGCCGTGTTTCTGGCCTCACGGGAAAGCATGATCTACGAGGATATGGAAAAGGAAAAAAAAGAAAGTTCCACTTATGTGTTTACAGTTTATGCTCAAGTTGAACTCTGTCACTCTGGGTCTACCAGCGAACAGCATTTGACACATTACATCACAGTTCAGCTGTTCATTTGACACATTACATCACAGTTCAGCTGATCATTAGACACATTACATTACAGTTCAGCTGATCATTAGACACATTACATTACAGTTCAGCTGATCATTAGACACATTACACTACAGTTCAGCTGTTCATTTGACACATAATTGCAGTTTTCCGATAGGTACTGCCTGAGACATTCAGGGAGGCTTGCATAGGACAGGTCAGGGGTCAAAATAAGGCAGACTAATAATCCAGAACATGTGTATCCAGGCCAGAGGTTAGGCTTTGACCTTTCTGAGAGCACATGCTTTCAGAGGTCAAAGTTAAGGGTTTGTCCTTTCTCAGTCTGACTGTTTATCCACAGGTGAAAAACACATTGAATGTTGAAAAACAGGATGCCTGCTAACTTTGGATGGCCTAACAACATGATCTGGTTAGTTTGCATTTCTTGGTCAGAGAAACAGGAATACTAACAACATTCCCCAAAACACACACATCAAAAACAACTTCACAGTCTTCAACTCTGGAAACACTTTCAGAATTCAGACACAATCAAAATCTTACAAAACAACACAAACACAAAAAACCCAGATCAACTCAAAAGTAGTCAATCTGGAAGAACCTAAAATAATATCCTTTTATTAATAACAAATAATTCTTTTGTCTATCACAAATGACAGCATATAAATGAACGCCTGTGTTTCCAGTCGGACTCAGCTCCTGGCAGACACACCTACACCCTAATGCTGTCTGTCCACTGTGCACTGCCTCAGTGTTTTACAGTAGGACACAGACACACCTACACCCTAACGCTGTCTGTCCACTGTGCACTGCCTCAGTGTTTTACAGTAGGACACAGACACACCTACACCCTAACGCTGTCTGTCCACTGGGCTAAGCCTCAGTGTTTTACAGTAAGACACAGACATACCTACACCCTAACACTGTCTGTCCACTGTGCACTGCCTCAGTGTTTTACAGTAGGACACAGACATACCTACACCCTAACGCTGTCTGTCCACTGTGCACTGCCTCAGTGTTTTACAGTAGGACACAGACACTAGACATGGTCATGCAGCACGGTCAGCTGAAGTCATTCTTTGTGGGCAGGTTGTATGTAGGCGTGTCCTCACCTTGAGCTCTACGCCGGCTGGCACCACGATGGGTCTGAAGGAGAGGGAGTGGGGGCAGATGGGCGTGATCATTATGGCGGGAACATTTGGGTGGATCATGGAGGCTCCTGCTGCCACGGCATACGCTGTACTGCCTGTCGGAGTGGACACTATCACACCTGTGTCACACACACACACACAAACACACACACACACACACACACGAACACACGCACGCGCACACACAAACGCACACACACACACACACAGAATGGGAAATGAGTATAAGGGAGAACAAGTATAAAGTCTGCCTTTCACTTAAATATGTTTTTCATGTTTGCTAGTTTTCCAAACCACTAATAAGAGATTATGCTCATTTTTACCCATCTTTAACAAGTACATGTGCTTCTGGTCTGATTTTCTGTTTTATCACTGACAAAGTATTTTTCTCAGGGCCTGTTTCTCACCCTCTGCTTGAGAATGACTTTGCAGAGACAATAAGGGGTTATCACAGGGCTAGTAACTTGAGCAGGGCTGTGTGTTTCATGAGGTGTGGAAGACGCATACGCACCATCGCCTTGGACAGTGGTGATCAGGTGTCCATCCAGGAAGAGGTCGACATTCGAGAGGTACGATGAAGGACCTCTGTCCACCACTACCTCATTCAGCACCTAACACACACACACACACACACACACACACACACACACACACACACACGTGCAGAGAGAGAGACAATACTTGATAATTCTTGGCATCTTTCACAATCCAAACCTGTCTTGTATTCTGGGCCCTGACTGGTCCTGTTGCCATGGACACCAGTGTCAACAGCTGGTACATCCTAGGACAGAATGCTTATTTTATCTTATAGCCAGCCCAGAAGAAAAAAAAATACATATAAAATTATACAGTTATAATTATATTCATATTTTTCCCGCTTACACTTCCTTACATCTCACTGTCTCTTGATTAACTGACGTGTACCACGGCTATTAGGGCAAATCTGGCTGTTTGTGAATCTCACTATATGCCACCACCACCACCAACAACAACAACACTACTATTAAAAGATCTGATAAGGAAATAATCCCATCATGCTTAACTCTAAATGGATTATTGTTTGTTTTGTTTGCATGGATCTGAATCCATCTTCCCATATATCCTAGAATATCCCACACTGTCTTCACACAAGATCAGAGATCAGGGTTACATGACTGACAGGTAATTTTCAGAGAAGCCCAACACACTAGGAAAATACATGTGAGGTACATGAGTTTGTATTATCAATGAACTAACCCACAAACACAATGAATCACAGAATTACAATGGAGACCACGGGAGATTTCTTCTGCCCCTGAATGCAGTGCAAAGGCACGCACACGCACACACACACACACACACAGACGCGCACACACACACACAGACGTGCACACACACACACAGACGTGCACACACACAGACGCGCACACACACAGTTAAAACCTGGCCTTTGACCTGAACATATCATACTTTCAGCTAGAAATCAGTCAAAGAAGTCTGCTCTTCCCTGTAACGACAGATATACTCAATACACACACACACACACACACACAAACACACACATACGTGTGCATGCGTGCGCGTGTGAGCACACACAGGCATGCACAGTCACACAGAGTGCCGTCACTCACTTGGTATTGCATAGTTTTGCGGGCAGGTTCGACATCGCCGTTAGATATGATCATGCTTTTCTCCTCGCTCCTCCCCTGCAGCGATCCTTTCTTCTCTCTGCCCTCTTTCACCACTCTCACCTTTAGACGACTGCGCAGGATAATGGCTGCGTTGCCTGCAAGGGTCAAAAACAAAAACAAAACACGAGCATTTATTACCACCACAAAACACCTCACTCGTCAATCATTAAATATGCACTTCTTAATCCAAGAATATTCACTCTTTTTTTTGATGCTGTCTGATTTCTGACTGGGAATTCAGACCAGAACTTTCTGAGAGAGTCATGGTTGACGCATTAACCAAAGCGGCTCCACGGCCGTTTTCAGAATGAAAGGAGATGTCCCGGATCTGTGAATCTCTGAACGGGATAAACCCACGGATACCACACTCACACCCACACTGTCTCTTTCATTCCACTCTCAGGGAGATCAGGGAAGGCAATATGTGTTTGGCACTAAACCTACAATAACCATTCACACACTTTACATTACTGAAAAAAAAAAAGAAAAAAAAAAGAAAGAAAGAAGAAACAGAGGTCTTGACTGCTGGAGGACTGCAGGGTTATTTAACTGCTCTGTTATTTATTAACTATTTACACAACATTTTCAACAGCCTGATACCTGATACCAGAGATATGCAACCTTCCTTATGATTTTAAAAAAAACATAAAGGTCATGCAGGAGAGATGACATCTGTTTCACTGTCCCTACCTCTCACATTCACTCAATTTCCACTCTTTAAAATCCAAACATATGAATGTTTGATCAATCTCAATTAAAATGCTGCGTCCAGTCTCATTAGCAGAGTGCTTTGATAAAAGCATCAAAAACAGCGACCAGTCTGTGTGTAGCGGAGCTTTTCAGAAATGAGCATCAAACGGACAGCAGACCCGCTTTGCCTTTCACCCGCTGGACCATTGTGTGGTCCACAGCATCTGCAGCTGTGCAGAGAAACCCTGTTCTTTTGAAAAGCATTAGCAGGACACACACCATTATCGTCCTGGGGACAATTACACCATGGACACGGGAGAAAATTCCTCTGAAAGAAAACAGTTCCGTTTCTTGGAAGAGAGCGCGGAGGGGAAAGAGCTTTGGATAAAGCAAACACGTTCTATGAGGAGATAAAACAGCCATGGTCTCGTTGGAGGGGGCAAAGGCCGGGCAGCAGACAGACAGACAGACAGACAGACAGACAGACAGACCTCTGCAGTGTGTAGAAGTCTTCAATCCACTCCACTCACCTTCAATGACCTGTGTGACCTGAGACTGGTAGGTGTCAAAGTTGAAAGGCGTAAGAAAACCGAGCGAGCCAAGGTGAAAGGCCATGACAGGTGGAACACTCTCCTGAGAGATGGAAATACACACACACACACACACACACACACACACAAATGTCAGGAGTAATTCCCTTAGGTAGCAAAGTGCTTAATCTCTGTCTCTAATACTAAAGCCGTGTGAAGGACACGGGCTCTAAAACTAAGAATGAGCTGGACTTTTTGTAAGGTTTCTCATGTGTACCTGAAAAAGAGAGGAAGCGTACAGTAACGTGCCATCTCCCCCGAGACAGATGATAAAGTCCACGCGCTTGGAGATGTCATCGTAATCTGTCGAGTACACAGGAGCACCGTGGGTCAAACATTTCAGCGGGACTGGGCACAAACATGCATTAGCCAGGAGGTCTTTGACCTAGTCCTGCAGGGAGGTGTAATGGTACTTTTTCTAACCTTCTCTAAACGTGCAGAAGTTCTTTCTCACTGCAACAAAGCTCTCATCGTTGGCGATAGCTGGATCCTCCAGGACTTTCCTCTCTACGTAAACGATCATGTTTTTTTGCTGGGAAAAAAAGAAAAGAAAAAAAAAAACACATCAGAGTGTCAACAAGAAGTCCAAGCACAAAGGCCGGCAGCATAGAGAAGAGCAGTGCAATCTATAACTCCACCTCTACCCTCTACCTCTGACCTCACATCACATCACATCACATCACACGGCCAGTGGTGTGAAGATGCCGTCTGGTAGACACTTTGTTCAGGAAGCCCAGCATAATAGCAGTGTTTCTAATGCACTCTGTTATGGAGCTCTTCCCTTTTCTGTAACCCTTTTTTCTCCAAATATTCCTCAAACGTCAGCGGATCTAAAAGCTGATGGGTAACTCAGCCGTGACCCAAAAGCTTCTGTTCTCAGGTAGATGAGTTAACGGTCACCTCCAGTAGACCACAGCTCTGTCTCTCCTGTGTGTAAAGCCGTGGGATTGGATGCAGGCCTGACACTGTTGTGTTGTGCTAGGCTGTGCTGAGCTGCGCTGTGTAAAAAGGGGCCTGGGGTTGAACATACCTCTATGAGGAAAATACAGAGCTCTTTAAAGGGCTGCAGGAGACTAACATCCCGGATCTTCTTAATCACAAGGACACTTTTGGGAGGTTTATTCCAGGTCAGCCTCTGACTGGCAGGATCCTGGATATGCCTGAAAATACAAAGAGGGGGAAAAAAAAAAAAGAGAAACTTTAACATGGCAAATAAACCAATGCCCTACGGTCTTCCATAGAAAATCAGATGTGACTGAGTAAGAATGACTGGGGAGTTTTTTTATCTAATCCTTGGGAAGGAGTTAGTGACTAAGCATTTTTCCATAGAGTCTGGAGCACTCTACCACACCTATATCCAGAGAGGAGAAATTATTTAAGAGCCTTAAAGGCAAGGAAACAACCGGCCTAGTACTGCAGGACACCTGCTGCTTCCCCAAAAAACCACAAATACCCAAATAAACCAAAGTGCACCACTCACAGCTTCTCTGTCAGTGCTCCAGGAGTAAAGTCGTGAGGTGTTCGCTGGCAAAAAGTACATCCCTGAACACCTCAGCTGTCACTCAACAGCACTTTCTGACTACACATGGAATTTCTCAACACATGACTGCTAATAGCTGTCAGACTTTTAGGTCAAAAGTATGTGACATAATGACAAACCGAGAGAGAGAGAGAGAGAGAGAGAGAGAGAGAGAGAGAGAGAAAAAAGAAGAACCAATCACAAACCCCCTCACAGGCTTTTAACCCCAGTATTTTGGTTTTGCCTGTGCAGGTATGTATTAGTTGAGCTTCCACCAATTCATAATGTGGAGAACAACACAAAGAATGTTTAAAAAGAGGTGTTTTCGGTCTTCCTGTAAGACCTGTGTGTGTGTGTGTGTGTGTGTGTGTGTGTGTGTGTGTGTGTGTGTGTGTGTGTGTGTGTGAGCGTGTGCATGTGTGTGGACAGCTTCACAGGTAAGACTCTCAGTGCTTAGTGATCTTATTAGACACTGTGTCTTAAGCCTGAGCCAGTGGGGTTAGTGCACACACACACACACACACACACACACACACACACAGACAGACAGACAGACGGACAGACAAGGACAGAAAGCTGCCTGTTACGTAAAGCAAAGCTGAACTGACTCCACACACACACACACACACACACACACACACAAACATCATCTTTGCCTCAGCCACTGGCCACTGAGACAGATCAACACAAGGTTCCCAGAGGGGGTGAAGGAAAGGAGAGGCAATGCTCATTTTGGAGGTGAGGCTAGCATCTGTAGCAGGAACACACATGCAGTCAAGGGCTGTAAATAGCATTATGTAAGCCTGACAAAGTTATTAAGGCTAATATGCCAGCATGTGAGGTCACATTTGTATTTATGGAGCATCACCAGACCACGAGATTTAAGCTGCTCTGGCTAACCAGCATGTCTTCTCCAGTTATCCGTAAACTCATCCGTCAAAACAAAGCTTTCTCTTTCATCACCACACTCAAATGAGCCCTTCCAAAGACTCTTTTCTTTCCATTAACAAAAAGCAAAGCAAGTAAAGACATAATAAAAAGACAATTTCCTATTAAAATGGGACCAGCTGTTGCCTGTTGCTGTGAAAGCTATTCAGAGAGAGAAAAGGAAGTGTTTTTTCTCACCAGTTGCCTACCCTGTCGCGTCCATTGCCACAGGCTTGCTGGTGCACACACTGGTTGAATTTCATGCTTCTCTGCATGTGATAAAACTCAGAGTTCAAATCAGAGTACAGTCACTTTGGAGTGAACATGCGTTTATGACCCCTACAATCGACTGACTCTACAACAATCCCTAGACAAGTGCACCATTCTGTAGGCTTCTGACTCTGACGCCAGGCTTCAGGTGTGCTGAAAATTCAGAACAGACACAGCTCCTTCGGGCAGTTCTGACAAAAGCATTCTCCAACCAAAGCATTTGCTACTGAAGAGTAAGCGACATGGGATTTTTCTCTTCCATTCTTGTTTTTCTCCTCCACGTCCGACCGAAGTTCCCTTCAAATGTTTCCTCTACCGATTGACCAGAGCAGGTGGGTCACCTGTTTCCTTGTTTGTGTCTGCTATTTTAACGCTGAATTTCCTCGTGGGGCTCCTTTGGCAGAGCAGATCTATGACTGATCTTTAAAACAAACGCGGGCTGTCCACAGCAATAAGACCACACCTACAAACAGTGGGGCCCCGCCTCTGGGGTTAAAGTCTCTCTGCAATTGGAAGCTTTGTTACATGTGTGAGTAATGCCATTAAGCAGGATTGTCCCTGGAGCTCTTCAATCCGGTTTGTCTAGTTACATCATTATATCTTTTGTTGTCTCTCACTGTATATGACAACAAAATACATGTATAAATAAACAAAACACTCAACATAATATTTAAGATGACATTTGCTCTCGTTTTAATATCACACTGGATAAGCAAAAAATACTTCAGAACTGCAAAGCAGTCCAAAATATAAAATGGATATAATATGTAGCATTAAAATACCTACATGACCATTTTTAACATAACATTATAATAAAAAAAAAAAATCAGCTTCCCTTACGAGGAACTGTAGTGAGACAGATTCCTGTAGACTCCTGTACTCTTAGACTTTCTCACTACATCTCAGGGGATGTGATCCTTAGAGACAGCTCAGGGCCGTCCATTTTAAAATGTACCAAAGTACCGTGCGCACCAGGCTGACCTGAATGAAGACGAGGACTTGTCGAATGGGGAAGTGATTACTGAACAATCCTGCTGTGTACTACAGATATAGAGAAGTGGACAAAGTCAAGACAGACTGAGATCTTTCTTTTGTCTTGCTAAACGTGTTTAGAGGCTGAAACTTGCGCTGGGCTAGGTTTGGATTCTCACTAAAAGCCAGTGAACCTCAGACCGGAACAGCAAGTTTGGATTTCAGTAGGACACTCAGGCCACTGCCTGTGGTAATCCCTTATTTCACTTTCATGTTTTCACTTTCAGCTGAAAATCAACACCTGACTCCCTCCTGACCTCTCTGAAACCCTGTCAAAATATCCCCAATTCATCTGCATTTCTAGTTTCCAAAATTCAGAAAATCAACGACAGAAGAGGAAAGAATATCTTCAGTGGGCGAAATGTGCAGATCGTAAATCGACTCACTGTTTTTCCCCTTTATGGAAACCAGTAATGACTGACTTCTTTCCCACTGATGGTCTCTACGCTTCAGCTCTGTCAATTTAAACGCTGGAGAAGCACTGAGAAATGGGAAATACTCTGACTGATTAAATGTCACATTTCTGACCACACGTCAATGGCCTAATGGCCCGGCCCATTCTGCATGCAGGGTTAGAACTTGTGTGACATCACAGTGTGACTCTCCCAGTTTGAGTGTATTCACCAGAACCGGTGTTCACGTCAAATAAGGCCCTGGGACATCCGTCCCCACTCATGCCACCTTCCATGTCATTTTCACCGAACAATACCTATTGTTACATTCCAAAAATTCACTCACAGTAACAGTTAGTCACACAGGTGTCACACGCTCTCCATCAATCAGACAGACAAGCCCTGATCCGAGGCCGGGGGGGAGAGCTAAACTGAAAACATGTTTAGCTGGTGATATGATTTATACAGCTCTGATAAAATCTCCTGGATGATTTGTTACCTTAATGTGGTTCATCCCGATAATCAGGTAACATGTGCCAATAAGGTGTACCATCACCTGCATGTATGTGTGTGTGTGTGTGTGTGGTATCCCAATGTTGGTCTGGCAGATTCTTATAGAAACACATTCTGCTAAACTTCTCCAATCCAAAAGCTGGCCATTTAAAAAAAAAAAAAGTTGAAAAGTTGCCATAACAACAGGGCCAGACTGGTAGAGGCAGTTATACTTACAATATAATCTGTTCATATGGAAAAGACTTCACTTTACAGACCAAACACAACCTCTCCTGTTTACTCTCCCCCCACCAGACACACACACACACACACACACACACACACACACACACACACACACCACGTACCCAAAGAGCTTTTCACTGAGGGTTAATCCCTCCCAAAGAGCTGCTCTAAGGAGGCAGCATTACTGTCCTCTTACATGACTTGAGTGTGCCAGAACCTTCTTTTAGAAACCGATAAGAACATGGCTCTTGTAAGGGACTTTTTATAACTCACCACAGACATGTGAAAATAACTGTGAAATCATTTCTCTCTGATAGAGTTTTAGACCTGCTGATTAACACCATGATAATGCGACTTCCACGCCTCGTTTCCATAGCAATTCTCAACACATGCCAGGGCAGTCTTCCTCTTCAAGTCATAAAGCAGTCTTAGCGTTCTTGGTCCACTAAGAGTATGTCAACTGATTAACTGCATTAATTTATTGATGCATTTACTTGTTTAATTATTCATTTTTACACCCAGATTATAATTAAATCTGTGCTTATTTCCGCAAATGGAAGTTTGGACCAAGCAGCTGACAAGACTTTTCAGTATAAGCATCATTCTAGTTAAGTGACCGCGCTATGTTCACATGCATGAGTCATAAAAGATGTTGTCTGCTGGCTGAAAAACAAGGCAGTTACAACACTTTGAAAAATGTCAGAAAATCCCACATTTGCATGCATTACAAAATTCTCAAAGATAATGTAAAGAGGGGGGAGTGTAAACTGTGGGACCTGCATTTTACGTGCCACAGTTCATCACCTAGCATGTGACCACGCCTCACAAACCTCAGGGAGTGAGGCGTTGTCATGATAAATTGTAGCCAGCTAGCTTTGTAAGTCGCCTACATGTAGGCGCTTATTTTCTAAAGATTCGAGGCGAAGTAGAAGAGATTTGTGGTTTGTCATCTGCGTTAGGCTTCGTTTAAATGATTCAGACAAAGTGCATTCACACTGGACTCATGTTTTTAATGCAAATCGTACATTATTGCATAGCAGCAATCTGGACAACGTGTTTGTCATGAACTAAGATAGGGAAGAAATGTAATAAAAACATTTCCAATAACATATTTAAGCATCCATGTAAAGTGTAATCCAATTTAATTTTTTTCTAAGTTTATGTTCTACAGCCTAATTTCAGTTTACATCACTGCAATTAGTTGACTTTTAGTTGAAAATCATGCCTTTTGGTTGAAGAAAATCCTCAGTGGAGGACAGTCCTAATACAGCCTAATACAGAACGTCATGTAGTCTGAACCATAACCTCTGGTTATTCCAATATAATTAACACCATGGTGTACTGCAAGCAAACCATCCGCACTGATGAAGACAAACGGCACAGCAAACTCCTCAAAAACAGTTCAGTCTAATCCAATTACTCCCCTTCATTACAGGAGCTCTGAGCAAAAGGGGCCAGGGGAGAGGGGTAAGAGTGCCCAGCACTGACACTGATCTGTGATAACCTATGACTAACACAACCCCAGTCTTAAGACAAAACTATAGCAATATCACAAATAATAAACTGGCAAATGTCATTTACAGCTTTCTTTTCAAATCAATCATTTCTCTGAATGACTTATTTCACATTTCTATGAAATATCTAGGCCTATTCAATATCACTCTGAAGATGATGTAAAGCTATGTAAACATTTACTTAAAAACCCAAATGAAGTGGAAGGGCACGGCTAAAGGGAAGTCTCAGAAATAAGATTGCCCTGGTCAGGCAGACACATCATTCACCATGGACAAAAACCATGCTTCAGCAGAAAATTTCAAACAACTTCAAATACTGAACATGTAGACCACTAAATACGGACTGCGGACATTTTTTGAAATTATCTCTGAAATTTTATTTCACAGGTTTGGGACCTACTATTCCATAGCTGTGCAAGTTCTTCATACTCACTACAGGTTTTTAAGCTTTCACTGACAATCACAGTTTGACGGCGCAGAAGGTTAAAATCCGGGTTTACAGACCCAGGACTGAACAGGGGTTTAAAATCTGGATTTACAGACACAGGTCTGAACACAGGTTTAAAATCTGGATTGACAGACACAAGTGTGAACACAGGTTTAAAATCTGGATTTACAGACACAGGTCTGAACACAGGTTTAAAATCTGGATTTACAGACACAGGACTGAACAGGGGTATAACATCTGGACTTACATGACTGCTTTGGGGTTTTTCAGCATGCAGGCCTTGGGCCCAAACGTGGTGACAGGACTCGGTCCATGCAGAGACTGGGTCCTCCTACAGGATGAAAACAAACAAAAGACAGAAAGTGTCACATTTATGATCGCCAAACATACAGATCATCATTTCACCTTGGTTTTGAAATGTCTAAAACTAGGCCTACATGGTAATTACAAAATATCTGCCGAGAGTCTAACCAAAATGAAAATGTACCTTGCATATCACCAATTACAAGGATTCAGGATGTATTACTATCAATATTATTATAGTTTTGAAGAACATTAGCAAGCGAAATATCCTCCTGAAATATTTCAGATTGGACTCTTATATAACAGTCATGCTGTATCAGCAGATTTCTTTATATTTCTCAGGCCAAACAATGCATGAGAGAGATCAAAGACGCAGGTAAGAAAGTACAGAGTCATGCTTTGGTTCAGACTTTTATCACTGCACGCTGCTGGGTGGACAAAACTCTGCCTTAAACAAACAGCACGTAACGCCATCGAATTTAGACATTCAACTCTGACATAGAAAAGAGACAGGAGGAGAACGCACCGTTAACACAGCAGTCTAAACAAAAGCCTAAGACCGAAAGAGATGAAGTTAATTATTCACTGTGAGACAGCAGAAAATTCTCATCTCACACCCTCTCAGACATCCTCACAGTAGCTGATCTAAATGAATAACTATTCTACACTTCACATTGATATAAACATGCTGGACGTGATACTTGAGCAGTTTTGCCAAACTTTTGTCAGTTGTACATTCGGCTAATGGCCAGAGAATTCAGCAGAGTGTAAGGGTAAGCGAGGTATTTCTGCCATGTGTGTGGAGATGAAATGCGGTCACGTTCTGTTTTTGACACGTTTCAGATGTATGGAAAGACATTTGGCCTAATTCCTTAAGACCAAGCGTGAGGTAGTTAGCGTTCAGACGCCTGTAACTAGGCCAGGGCTGCGTGCTTAGACCCCCATAGCTCAGAGTTGGCAAAAACCCACAGTCTTGTTGTGTGGAATCATAATGTACAAACAGATCAACAGGTGCAAGGCCACACCCTAACACCAGACACAAGCCTTTTCAGTTGAGGTCATGTGACCCTGGAATGCAAATCTATGTGGCTGTCTGGTGTTGCAAGGTAACCGTTGGCTTCAGGCCGGGGGGGGGGGGGGGGGGGGGGGGCTAAACAGGCCACTGGAGTACCATCAACAACAAAAACTCATGTCTCACACAAGCAACAGGGTCTCTGAAAATCTCTGAAAACGCACAATGAGGAAACTAAACAACGAATAATTAGCTTTTTATGCAGATTTACACTGAGGTCAATTCAAAAACTGACAACGTTGATTTAAATAAAGGGCAAAGGAAAAAATTACTACTTGCTTGCATGTACCAAAGCAACACTTCAGCATACTGCTGTATCACAAATGATGTACAACATACCAGTCAAATTCTATGAAAAATCAAAAAACACACAAGTTTAGACCTGCTTCTCTTGGGAAGGTAATGTATAAGCCCACAAGGGATATTAGAGCAGGAGAGCTTCCTTAGTGATTTCAACAGAGAGTGGAGATTTCACCCAAAGAGTTTAATATTTACACAGAAATGTGTTCGGGGAAGAAAAAGGGGAAAAGTACATGGAAAAGAATGGAAACAAACAAAAAAAAGTAAATGTGTTACTCTGTATGGGCTGAAAGAAAAGCAGGATTTGACCCAAATCCCTGTGGCTGAATTATAAAAAAAAGAAGAAGTTGTAAAAGGCATACTGCTCCACATTCCTTCAGGCCCAGGTCATGCTTAGGACCTTAAGACGAAGAGCAAACAGTGTAAGGGCCCCAGGCATAGCTCTATACCTCACAGCACTGCACAGTACAGCACAGTCTTATCACACACATCACAGACAATAACATATGGTAACATATTACTGAAATAATTCTAATTAACAGAATTAGATTAAAAACAAATTCATCTTTATATGACGAAAAAAAGATTTGGTGTTGCAGAAAATAAGGGTTATAACCAAAACATTTTGGGATGCGTGATATACAGATTAAAAACACACACACACCAAGGCAATTAGAGCTCAGCCTCAGAGAATGTAATTAGGATTCAGTGTCAATTAATGGACAGGCAGATTAACCTCAAAAAAGAAATTTATTTTGGAAGCACTTCCTAATGACAGACTGCAACTATATCAGTGTTTATGTTGTTAGCTGTGTGAACAGTGGGAATGCTGACATCTAGTGGCTGTCCTTCACACCTGGTCTCTAGTACCCTGAAGACCACATGCAGTGTTTCCGCTGGTAACATTTCTCCGTGGTGGCCCGCCACACCAAAATCTTTGGCGCCACGGCAAAAAAAAAAAATCCAACCAATCATTTAATTCAACACCTTGGTGACTCGCCGGGGAGGCCGATTCCCACCCCTGTCCCCCCAGTGAATGACTGTTAAAATAAAAGACAGGTAAATATGAATGACTGTTAAAATAAAAGACAGGTAAATGTGAATGACTGAGGTTAAAATAAAAGACAGGTAAATGTGAATGACTGAGGTTAAAATAAAAGACAGGTAAATGTGAATGACTGAGGTTAAAATAAAAGACAGGTCAATGTGAATGACTGTTAAAATAAAAGACAGGTCAATGTGAATGACTTAAAATAAAAAACAGGTAAATATGAATGACTGTTAAAATAAAAGACAGGTAAATGTGAATGACTGAGGTTAAAATAAAAGACAGGTAAATGTGAATGACTGAGGTTAAAATAAAAGACAGGTAAATGTGAATGACTGAGGTTAAAATAAAAGACAGGTAAATGTGAATGACTGAGGTTAAAATAAAAGACAGGTAAATGTGAATGACTGTTAAAATAAAAGACAGGTAAATGTGAATGACTGTTAAAATAAAAGACAGGTCAATGTGAATGACTTAAAATAAAAGACAGGTAAATGTGAATGACTGAGGTTAAAATAAAAGACAGGTAAATGTGAATGACTGAGGTTAAAATAAAAGACAGGTAAATGTGAATGACTGAGGTTAAAATAAAAGACAGGTAAATGTGAATGACTGAGGTTAAAATAAAAGACAGGTAAATGTGAATGACTGTTAAAATAAAAGACAGGTAAATGTGAATGACTGTTAAAATAAAAGACAGGTCAATGTGAATGACTTAAAATAAAAAACAGGTAAATATGAATGACTGAGGTTAAAATAAAAGACAGGTAAATATGAATGACTGAGGTTAAAATAAAAGACAGGTAAATATGAATGATTGAGGTTAAATTAAAAGACAGGTAAATGTGAATGACTGAGGTTAAAATAAAAGACAGGTAAATGTGAATGACTGAGGTTAAAATAAAAGACAGGTAAATGTGAATGATTGAGGTTAAAATAAAAGACAGGCAAATGTGAATGATTGAGGTTAAAATAAAAGACAGGTAAATATGAATGACTGAGGTTAAAATAAAAGACAGGTAAATATGAATGATTGAGGTTAAAATAAAAGACAGGTAAATATGAATGACTGAGGTTAAAATAAAAGACAGGTAAATATGAATGATTGAGGTTAAAATAAAAGACAGGCAAATGTGAATGACTGAGGTTAAAATAAAAGACAGGTAAATATGAATGATTGAGGTTAAAATAAGACAGGCAAATGTGAATGACTGAGGTTAAAATAAAAGACAGGTAAATATGAATGACTGAGGTTAAAATAAAAGACAGGTGGGCTCAGAGCCGTGCAGGTGGACTGAAACTCTGACTGACTGTAACATTCAAAATTCATCTGCATTACAATTAAGTGGGTGTAGAAAGCAAAAGCCAAGCTTTTAACATGTCAAAGAATGGAAACAAAAATCACCATTTATGATAAAAAGGAAAGAAAATCACGCTTCTTCTCTTTTTGTTTCGCAATACTTATGTCCTCTCTAGTGTGGTAAAAAACCACTGCTTAACTGGAACTGCAAGAAAAACACAGTGGTGAAACCTTCAACCCACTCAGATGTCATAACAATGTCTGTCAACACAGTGGGCTGAGAGTAGGGAGAACACAGCATACACCAATCCAAACCGTCCACAGCGATGAGAACACAGCACACACCAATCCAAACCACCCACAGTGGTCAGAACACAACACACACCAATCCTTACTGTCCTGCCGACCTGCTCATCTGGACACATGGTTCGGGCTGAAGCTCCGTGAGAAACATCAGACACAGCTTCCTCACACATCAATCATACACTAACATTTTCAGTTAAGAATGACGCTAAAATTAAATAACCCTTTAAGAGGTTCCACTTTTTCAAAATATTTTTCACAATAATGACTTTTTCAACATTCGACTCATCTTTCAGACCCTGCAGTCTCAGTGCATGCAACAGGAACTTATCTAAAACTGGTGAAAACAAACAAACAAAAAACTGGAAGTTTCATAACGCATTTTGACTTAACACAGTTTCGGTTGAGATTGGGTTTTTACAGATGATTTCGCAAAACAGCCCCGTGGGTAAGTTACAGAACATGGCCTGTGTGACTTAGGCTAGGCCCATGGCTAACACAGTGAAGAATACACCCATGACTCTACCACACCAGCAATCAGCTATTTCCCTGTAAATAACTTGTATGTTCAATTTCCCCCTCCATCCAATTACAATCTCTGGCCACTAGTGTGTTATTGGCTTCTTCATAATATCAGTATCTAGTCCACACAGGCCACTTGTTGCCGCCTTGACACTTCACCTTTGAGCGATGACGTTGTCTTGGTATTTGTTTGGAGAATGGTAAACCTGAATGGAACCAAACAATGCGTTGAACTGTCAAGCACAAATGTTTGAGATGTTCTATGCGAAGACTATTTCCTCTTCATTCCGTAACAAAAACACACACCCAATACCTGGAAGGTCAACTTATAGAACAGGAAACCTTAACTTGCTAACTGAAGAGAATTTTGATAATGCTCCTTCCATCATGCAAAAACAATAAAACAATGAGAGAACAAAAATAGAACTGTTGGTCTTAAAAACTCCTCAAAAACAATAGGACCTGGCTGGAAAAAAATCAGGTCAGCTCTTAGGCAACAACGAATAAAAATATGGAAATGCAGCGGAATACAATAAAGGCAACACTTATTTCAAACCAAGGTGAAATTCATGCCCTTTCAGGCATTACTACTCAACTGTACTGAAAACACACTGGCCTTAATTTACCAGTCTAACATAGAGACCAGCACAGATCCATGCACAGAAATCATCACAGATGTGCACGGAGCACGAGTGTCTCCCACAAGTCAGGCCGCAGGACTGAGAAAGCCGACACTCTTACCTATTTTACCGCCTTCTGTTCACCACGTCCTCCTATTCCAGTTACACCAGCCAAGTTTAGCCCACCGTGAACTCTCCATGACAAACTCTTAACTCTGAAAAGCAGTAAAGGGCCCAGTGCCCTGACTGTGTCCAGCTGTTACTAATGTACTGTTACTCACAACCTCACATATATCATGTCACATAACTAAATACATGACTCTCTATCAAGACCTCTCCTTAGGCAGTTTTCCTAGAACATTTCCAATTCGCTGAATAATCTTAAAAAAAAAAAGTCTTCTTTTTCTCTCCGTTGATACATGGTTATGTTTCATCTGATTGTCCATCAGAAAACTCTTGCCTGCCTTTTCACTCAAATCTTACTTCCTACCTGACTGGGAAGCTGTGCCTTTTCCATCCTGGTCATGTAATTTCTGACAGAACAACAGCTTTTTCAGAAACTCTCATGATGCACCTTTCACAGTGAACATGTTTTTTCTGCATTCACAGCATATTACTCTATGGAGATGTCCGTCAGTATCTGCTCACACAGCCCCGACAGAATCCACCAGTCAGTCTAGGAATAAAAGTCATTTCCAGGGCACACAAGACCCTGTCAAACACAGATGTCCCCAAACAAGACCCACCAGAGAGGTCTTCAGACAGTCAGTCCACTTCACTATGCACTCATTCTGCTAGGGCTGGGTACTGAACTTCGATACTTTTATGGCACCGACCGAATTGTTTCGATACTGTAAAGAGGTATGCAAAAACACCACCTTACGCCCAGAGACGGGGCTCACGTATGTGTGTGTGTGTGTCATATTTTGAGAGGCTTGATTACAGTGTGCGTCGCATAGTGGGTTTAAAAATGTCTAAGCGTGTGTTCACACATAGTGTCTTTTTTTTTAATTAAAAACACTGTCCATATCATTTTTTCAGGTAGAAAGAAAAGCTGGCAACATTTATTTCAAAAAAGCAGTTGAGAGCATCTTTTTTTGCCATAACAACAGTGGCCAACAGGCTAGTTTTACTAACGATAAGCAGTAAACACAAACACTTACCAGAAACTCCTAGGATCTGTCCAATTTGACTCAAAACAACCTTTTTATAGTGAATATTATGATACTGTTTAACTGTCATGTCGTACAGCTCACTGTGCCCAGAAACTAGCACAACTGACGTCTCTATTGCTACCGTCTCCATTTTTGGTAGCTGTTATGGGAAACGACAGGACTCACTACTCAGTCGTCAAAAAAGTGCTTGACGTAAGGCGCTTTGTACTCAAACGTTTTTTATTGAGACAGCAGTGGTTCAGGAGGTACAGCGGTCGTCTGGTAATCTGAAGGTTCCCAGTTCGATTCTGGCTCATGTGAATTGTTTTTTTTTTTATTGATATTACGTTAACAGACAACTTCAAGTTGTGGTAAACAGATTTATATTTTTTATGTTATGAAAGCTGAAAAATAAAACTAAAGATTTGTATTGCAATGTGTAATGTAATTTTCTTTTTGTTAAAATGGATTTTATAAAAAGTAGTATCGAAAAAAGTATCGTCCAGGAACTGGTATTGAAGTCGTTATTGGTACTGGTATTGAAAATTTATGAACGATACCCAGCCCAACAAAATACCTAAAAAAAAACCTCCAGAAAAAAAAGTCAACATTTGGCTAATGCATACATCGGGTCCTTCTTACAACTCAAAACAACGACCCCAAAATACAGAGACATCTGCCAGCAACCAATGAAAGATGACTTCCATGCACATGGGATTAACGGCCCATTGAAATAGAACAAGTTACTAACATCCTATAAAATACGCCAGTTTTTTTCACCTTTTAGGATTGCAGTGATGAGAGAATGCTATGATACATCAACCTGAGGAACTATATGAAAGATCGGAAAGTACATTAGGGTGGCATCATTTGGTCAAAAAAATCATATGGCAATTGGTTTGACACATATGACACACATTACTTCATGGGCTGTTTTTGCCACACACATAATAAGGTTCTGTGTCGTTAGAGATGAAAGAGATAATGTCTTACAATGTCATGAATATAACTGAACAAGGAGGAGACAGAGAACTCAACTACCTAAAGTGGCAGAGTCTCCTGTGCCAAGTCCATTATTTTCCTATATCAGAACAGCTCAAAGGCCACTCAGCAAACATTAAATAAAAAAAAATAAAAAAAAAGAGGCTTTGCATATATTTGCTCATTTACGATTGAAAGTGTTAATGTAAAAACAGAGAACAAACACTGTGTTGTCATGGTAACGACTTTCTAGTTCCCCCCTCATTGTAACCTTAGCGCCAACAGTATGCGGACGTCGGCCACTTAAACTAACCTACAGCAGTTGTCAACACGAGACACAATCTCGCACAATCTCCCTGTCACTGAAATATTTCAGTAAAGAATTTCATGCCTTGATTCAGGGGAAATGAGCTTCAATTTCTTGGACTGTATTTAAGATAGATGCAACGATTCTTTCAATGTTAATGTGAGACATGTTCATCACATTTTTAGCTTAAGTACCCCAGTAAACTGTCACTGTGCCTTATCAGAAGCATTGATTTAAAATGGTGATTAAACTTTTCACCAGATCTATGTCTGAGAGGACCTGATATTCAAGTTTAGCAGACATCTGCCGGCCAATGAGAAACGAGTACTTTCCTTGGTCATAGTATAAATATGTTTCAATAAAAATATTTTCAGGAAATATATTATGGGGTAGCCTTTTGGAGTTCAGTAACCACGCCCATCCATATCACAATTTCAAATTTTAATTCAATTAATCGTGTTCTTAAAACAAAGATTTTTTTTAAACAAAGAAACATTTGAAAGAAACACAAATGTTTGCCTCACAGTGCTATGGATACCTCCTTGACACTTTTTGTCCAATTATAATATTATTTGACCTTAAACCAAGACTTCTAATAAAAGAGTGAGCAATTTTTCCCTTATGTCTCTGTGTTTTCTGTGAGACAGGGGTGTTCAAACTCACCTGAACTCTGCACAGCTGGGAACAGCAGATGTGGACATGCTGCGGGCTTTTGGTCCATTTCTGAAGACCCTTCCATGTCGAGATGAGTCTTTTCCATCGCAGGACGGGCAGCAGTAAGTCCCTGGATCCCTTCCCGACTCAGATGGCTTGAGTGTGGGTTTAGCATCTCCTGAACTCTCCATCTCTGCCTACTGAGACTCAGGGAAGGCTAGAAGAGAACCAGAGAAAAGCACCATATAACCAGGATCGACACCAGTTTACCCAAATCATTAAACATAACACATGTCATACTCAGACAAGTTTTTGAATACCCTAGGACTGTGAGTGAATTTGTGCTGCTGTTCCCCTTCACTAAAACCTTATTGTTTTTCAGGTGTGGTTGAATTTCCCTTTCTGTTATTCCCTCATACAACAGCAACAAAAAAACCCATCCGAGAGACAATACAGAAGTGCGGGCAGCGAATATATATCTGCTCCGACATTCATGACAGGGCCAACCTGCTAGGACACTGACCAATAAGGCTGTGCCTTTCTGAACCGTTAATACTAAGGGGAGATTGTGAAATGTGTTAACGCCGTGCAATACTACTGTCCGCTGTCAGACGGCTCCAAGCAATCAAAACTATTAAGGAAGATGGAGGGATAAATGCACCAATTCTTCATTATGATTTTCAAGGTCGTACATCTTTCATGTCAAAGTTTTAATCCAGAAGAGCCAGTTTCTCTAGTAACACGTGTTAGTAGTACAAGTAGAGTACTTAGTAGTTAGTAGAGTAGTACTACTCCGACCAAAGTGAAATATAGCTCTAAGATGCATTATAGTCTTGGTCTAACCTTTATCCATTCTCGTTTCTAACTACCGGCGCCCAGTTCTGGATGAATACATCATGATAGCAAACTACAACAACTTCACCGACCGTTTCCTGAAGCCAGATTAACAGTATGATTAAAATAGCAGCTATGGTATGGTGACTATTAAACATAATATTTTGAGTGGCTGGTTGAATCGCAAAATGTACGTTACAGAATCGTTACTAAATGGCCTGTGTCACAATATTCACATTAATCCGTCTTCTGAATTAGCAAATCTACAAACCTGTAAAGTGAGTTCAGTTTGGCTCAATTTGGTTAGTTACCTTAGTCCCAGTTAGCTGACAGTGCTGTCCCTGTCACATTCGCCTCTGCTAGTGCAACATATTTAAGAACGTAAAGACAGGCGGTCAAGAAGTATAACAGCTTTCCTTATAATCTTTATTTGTACGTTAACCATAACTCTGTCAAGACAAGTTCTCACAAACTGTCTGTGCTGGGTTCGGGATTAGTCGACACAGTGGCCTGTTGCCTTAAAGCTACTTTCATATGTTAGCTAGCTAGTGAATAATATGCACGTTCACCAGCGATTTAATTTACCGAGCTTTCTGACACTCTGCCACTTACGAGTAAAGTATCTAGACAGTCTTACATGACACTTCTCGTGCTAAATATTTTAGCTAGTTGACTAATAAGCTATTGTTGACTGCTAACTAAGTTAGCCATTAACTATCGAATCGCGTCGACTGATGAGGGTTGTTACCTTAAAGCTACGATGATTTATTATCCTGTGGCTGTCTCGTAGAAACGGTATTAGATCAAGGCCTCTCCATGGGTGCAAAAGTTGTTTTTTTCCTCACGCCAGCGTCTCCATAGCTCGCTGATGCTGTCTTTACAGCCAAGTCAACCGGCTAAACGGTCTTCCCGAGCTGTCATCCATCGTTACTGTGTGAAGGGTCCCTCGAAAAGCAGTTGGCTGTGTGTTTCTTGAAAAGACATCACCTTGGGCTCCCATTGGATGAGATGTACAACAGATCCCCTCCTCTTGGTGTTGCGCAATGATGAGGTTGCTTTTACCTAACACGACAGCAACAGGGAGCTAATCGCCTGATTATTGTTTTGCTGGACGTGGTTGGACGCGTGGCTAATTATATGTACTTTTATATATTCATATCTCTGGATTTTATTGCCCAACGTCTAGTACAACTCACAGCCTGGTATAGGAGAATAGAAATTGAAAAGCAAACGAATGGTTTGTTTAACTTGGTTTCCAGTTATTTTCTCCTCATACCGTTAGACTTTGAATAAACGTTAGCTAAGTCTATATTTGTACATTAGTCATTACAAAGCCCGTTATAATTGCAAACTGTTTCTGTACTTGGCCTTTCAAGACTTCCCACCCTGACATCGCCATCTACTGGACAAAAATAGAATTACACAAACCATCAGGATATCGTGTCGTTCGGATGTCTTCTATTACAAAAAAAGAAAGAAAAACAATTCTTCTGTTGTTTTAAAATACTAGAATTGGAGCTCGTTACCGCCCTGCTTTATGGTCCTTCGTGGGGCTATTTCTCCTACTAAGATCCTTAATCTCTCGCTCCGTCTAATCAGTTAATTCACTTACCTTGAACCCATTCAAGGTAATGGGTTTACCCCGAATCTATAATTCTATCTAGACCATGGCGTGGTCTGGATAACCATAATGAACAGCGGTCATGAAGTTAGAGTACGTTTGGGTGGGAGTAAATTACATTAGGGATTTCGGGACAGCCTGAAAGGACAGGGACGATCAGAACCGGAAAACAGAACCGCCAGAGTTGCTGGTGATCATTCGGCTGATATGGTTCCGAGGGACGCAGGACCGCTTCAGTAATTGTTGGACATTCATTTTCAAATGGAAGAGGGGCAGATGCCAAAGGAATCAGAACACAGTAGACTATGATCAATCTAACGGGGCTGTCGTCTCTTTAGTGGACGACATGTCTGAGGCTAGGTCTCCATTGGTACAACCAGTTTAATGTAAATGGAGCCCCAATAAAAAAAGGCATGTTTGTCAAAGACTACTATGTGGTGTTTGGGATAGTATGAGTGCAGTGGAAAATAAAAATTATTCCTGCAGAAGAAATTACACTGCAATTATGTTAACACTCTCTTATATGCTCCACTTCACGCAATACAGCTATAGTAGTATGACAAAGTACAAAAGTACACCCCATGAAAAGGTTTGTTGTTATTTTTTGTTTGTTTGTTCAGTTGTTTTTGGGTTTGGGTTTTTTTTTGGGGGGGGGGGGGTGGGGAGGGGGGTAAAGGCATATCTAATAATCATTTCAACATGACTAATACATAAAGGTAATGTAATTTTAAAAACTGCTCTGAAAAATCACATTTTAAATTCATTTGTACTATTTAAATCAACAGAAATGCAATTTCCATGTGCCGGAAAAGTTAGCACACTCCAACATCTATCATCACAACAAATGTCTAAAATTTGAATCAGCTGCACCAAAACAGGAATAAATGATTAGAGCATCATTAGAGGGTGACTTGGAGTGCTCTGCCTTCTGTAAACATGAGAAACCTGTGCATGAGTGCATTAGTCAACCATCCAAGAGAGACGCCACTACTTTGCCCTACATGCTTGGTCAGGAAGGAAGAAACATCTGCTCTCCAAATAGAACTCAGATGCATGACACAGGTTTACCAGACAACACCTGGGTGAGGACCAGGACTATTGGAACAAAGTGCTCTGGACATATGAAAAAAAAGTACAGCTGTTTGGCCACAATGCTAGATGTCATGTCTGACAACAAAAAAATGCCCAGAGGAACCTCATACCAACAGTAAAGGGTGGTGGAATCATTATGGTTTGGGGCTGCTTGTCTGCCCCGGTACCTGGCCACTTTGCCATTAGAGAGTCAACCATGAACTGCACACTGTGCAAGAGAGTGTTTGAGGAGAATATGAGGGCATCTGTGAAGAAGCTGAAGCTCAGCCATAAGAGGACCTTGCAACAA
Source organism: Chanos chanos (assembly GCF_902362185.1). Classification (NCBI taxonomy): domain Eukaryota; kingdom Metazoa; phylum Chordata; class Actinopteri; order Gonorynchiformes; family Chanidae; genus Chanos; species Chanos chanos. Next base: position 16,908,051 of record NC_044503.1, on the reverse strand, counting down.
GTCAATGACCCAAAACACTCAAATAAATCCATAAAAGAAAGGCTGAAAAACGAAAAAATTAAGGGTTACGGAATGGCCAAGTCAAAGTCCAGACCGTAATCTTATAGAAATGCTATGAGTGGAATTGAAGCTGCCAGTACATGCAAGGAAGTCCTCAAACATCATCCAGCTGAAGGAGTTCTCTGAAGAGGAGTGGGCTAAATGTCTCCAAGTCGATGTAGCAGACTAATGGACAATTACAAGACACCTACAGGCAGTGATTTCTGCCAAGGGTGACAACACCAGATATTGGAGCTAGGGGGTGTTCTCATTTTCTACATATTTTTGTAAATATGTAAAATAATAATATAATATTAAATTACATCACTTTTAATCAGTGTCATTGGAATGAAGATCAAATCTGTACATGCAAATATGTAAACATTTTCATGAGGCGCACCTACTTTTACACAGCACAGTATATAAAAGGGTAATGTACTGTAGCAGAGATGAACCAGTTAAAGTTCATACGGAAGATAATCAGTTGTACATTGGATGTCTATTATTCATTGTTAATAATAATTTAACATTCCCCATCACTTGTCCAACTGCTCCCTCTCCGAATGTGCAAACATTCACACTTTTCCTGCACACCCAGACACTGGTTTAATGGACAAATGGCTAATAAAAAATCCTGTACCAACCAGGCCTTAGAATATAAGCAGTCTGTTCTTGTGCTATTCTTAATCCTTGTCAAGAAAATCATGCTTCATTATCTTTGCTTTGACATGGTTTCATTCACCAGTGGTGCCAGATCAGACTCAAAGAGTCAAACAGTGTATCTTAAATGTAGGCAATGAAGCTGCCATGAATGGAGCTAAGCTTTTGTGTCCAAATCTCATCTGACTGTGGCACTTCAGCAGTGTTGTCCCCAGTGACAGAAACTGCTCAGCAGCACATTGTCATAGCCCTCTTATTACTGCCACACTTTTCATACAGGACAACAGGGTAGTTGTGTGGGAAGCTATTTGTTGAATCTTAATGCATTTTTTGTTCACCCCTCACTCTACTTGTTATTCTCACTCATGGAAATTCTCTGGAAGCCCTGGATATATTAACAACGTTTTGGAGGGAAGTAGTTTTATTTCATTTTTGTCAGGAGTGGAATCAACAATACAATACATTGCATTCATGATCTGATGTCAGCTGACACTCTTAAGATTTTTTTTTTTTTTTTTTTTTGCAAATCTGCAATATAAAGGTGTAAACAGTCATGCAGTGGGTGTCCCATGGTGGCAATGTTTGATAAGCCTACATGTATTTGAATGGATGACAAAAGAGAAAATACAGTCTACAACACAAAATTGCATGTAAAATACAGTATTTTTTTCATGAATGAGTGACGGCTCAGGTCAGTGTTTGGGGTCACTGTTTTGTATTACACCAGAATCACCTGGGACTCTGATTCTGTGGGTGGGTAATTGAGAATTTGGGATATGCAGATATGCATATCTAGTGCAGCTGACATACAATCGGATAGTTTAAAATTTGTACATTTCAGGTGGTGGTAGCATCAGGAGAACTGGTCCATTGTCTATTGTTTGGTATAATAGTTCTGCGCGGCATTAGAATGTCCAGTTTCGTTGAAAAGAATGCGACTTTGCTGATACACACTACATCATTACAGGGAAAACCATGAAAAGAACAGGGTACCCATGTACCATTCGTGCACAGCTCTCGAATGACTACACGCACCTCACACTTTCTTTAAAAAAGACAAACACAAGACCACGCGACGATAAAGATCGATCAAAAGAATTAACCCCTGACTGTACGTGACTGACAAACATTGTGTATATGACTCGTAATATCTATACAGGTCCACCTTAAGAGAACCATTGAGCCGTATGTTGTGACAAGAGCGATGGGTGGCCCTCGCTAGCACATGGTGTGAACTTTAAGGCGGTCTGACATATTTGTAGTTGCGTTAAAGGCACACACTTTCTTCGCAGAATTTTTAAATTGAAACAGAAGTCTACATTTTCAGAAACTATATTTCCAAATATACCACACTTATCATACAGACACGCGTCATTCCAGCTTTCATGGTGATGTAGTGCGAGAATAAGTACATGTCTGTACACGTTTCCACTTGTGGAACGTGCCAAGAGTGGTCATATTGTCAAACAAAATGTGCAAAGTTAAACTCCAGACTAAAAATGGTATAGATCTTTCACACATTAGCCCCAGGTGCATTCATTCCCATCACTGCTCATAATTCGAGTGAAAAAAAAAAAAGAATGTGTACAGCACTCTCACTTGCTGTGTCCTCGGAAAACACTCTTTAGTCTGGTCTTCGATACGTCTCCTTTAACTCCTGGAAAAGCACCGGTATATATCGCGGTATTTACATGATATAATCTCGCGACATTTCTCGGTTAGCGTTGGGCGCCACCGGATTGGTGGAGAATGAGTTGTTGTAAGATGGCGCCCAGTGAGATGTGAGTACAAGAAAGAGAGAAAAATACTGTATAAGTGATATTTTATGAAGACTTACTATCAAAGGAAGACGCGCTCATCACGAGAAGAAGTAGATTATTACTGCGGCGTCAGTAGGCTCCTGTGGCGGCGTGCTACTGAACCGGCTGCTAGTGCAGAGTGGAGAAGCTTGGCCGAGTAGAATAAGGTAGAGGCGGTGGTAGGTTTTTATGCAAACCGTGGGGGTTTCGGTTCATTAATTTAAGCTATTTTGTCATCACAGTCCTCAGAACTGCTTGATTTGCATAGCACCCAAATCACTTGGAAGATGTTGCAAATACACACACTGTCAGTAGTGTGCGCTTGCAGGGTGTTGTGCTAGCTAATTGCGTTCCAGCTGCATGGAAAAAGGATTGTCGGACACGACCGAAAAATTAACAAGTTAACTGCACTTCACTTAGCAAGTTGACTCGCCGGTCAATTTAGTAATTTGGTGTTACGATTCATATAGGATGCACTCACTATATGCGGCTGTCTCTCACTGCCCATTTGAGGGCGATGTGCACTAGTTATTTTTCAATATTCTGTGTGAGGCAGCGACCACTGAGTGGATTCTTGATGGGACATATTATCCCGTTTATCACGTTTATCACTCCCCCAATTACAAGACAGGACGCACAGTTTTTTTTTATTATTGTTTTTTCGAATGTCAGACTGACCTCTAAACATTCAGTTATCTCATTTGAGAGACGTAGTATGCAGCGTGTATCTTTAATATATGTTTCAAAAAATTGCATTTCCTAGCAGGCCATTGCTTTAATTTGCATTAATGTCCCAATGTTGTTGACCGTGAATCACTTTCAGCGTATACGTAGTAATTATAATATATGTGTATAATCTGTTAACCCATGTGGCCAAAAGGTTTGCAATGTACGTTTAAGGTGGCACTGGGGGTATGCAGCAAGAAAAAGATTCAGAAAAACAAAACGAGGAGATGGGTTGGCAACAGAATAACACATAGGTACACTGCTTCCAGTAATGTGAGAGTATAGTTAAATTTACCAATCTGTGCATGAGCAGAACATTTATGTGCTAGAAGAGTTATGTAGTTTATTATATTTTGGCATAGATTGCTTCACACCCTCATGCATTTGCAGACAAACCTGTGTGGTCCAATGGTGGTTTTGATTTTTGGAGGTGTGTTTGCTTGAAACTGTATTGTAACATATGGACCTTTGTTTTTGTGTGTGTGTGTGTATATTTGTATAGTTTGTCTTTACTGTTACAGCACTTTTCAGTGTTCTGTTTTTTTGGGGGGGGGGGGTTTTCAGAGGTGGAGGGGTCTGTAGGGGGCTGACGGTGAAGCCATGAATAACTCAATGGAGAATTCAGTGTCATTTGAAGAGCTGGTGCGGATGAAGGCGCGTAGTGTGCCTCAGCATCGCATGAAGGAGTTTTTGGAGTCGCTAGCCAACAAAGGCCCCGAGGCACTACAGGAGTTCAGCCAGCAGGGTGGCGACAGTAATACCATAGTCTACCAGCAAGGAGCCAACTGCGTCTACACGGACAGCACTGAGGTGGCAGGCTCTCTACTGGAACTGGCCTGTCCGGTGAGAGAGAAAGGGAGTGAAAGAAAGAATAAAAGAGAACTTTAGAGAAAGACAGAGAGTTATGGCCTAGTCTAGTTAAAAAAAAAAAAAAACCCTTGCACACTCCTCCCCCCGTCCCTCTTCCTTATCTGTGAGGACTGGCTATGTAAGTTAATTCAGTAATTAGCTCCCTGTTGTTAATCTGAGGTTGAGTGGAGCCACGTTATTTAAACCTGTCCAGTCCTTTTCAGTGTTATATAGAAGAGATCAGGGCTTAAAAGAGCCCATTCTGTGAGTAAGTCAAGTCTGGCAGTTACACATTGTTAAGGAGTAGACACACAAAATGAATTCAATGTGAGCAGATAGACAAGAAATAGAAGAGCATTAGAAATAAAGATTACAGAACACAGAATGGAGAAACATTAGTGCATAGAGGAAAAGGGGAAAAATACTGTGTTGCATGATTGCTTAGGTTGAAAGAAAGACAGCAGTGAATGGGGAAAAAAGCATACCAGAGTTACAGTATGGATTGAATAGCAGTATTGTTGTTGTTTAAACATGGTTTTCAGAATACTGAACTTTGAGAGTGTAACATATCATGTCTTATTTTGACTCCTCCCCTTTCTCCTCTGATTGGTCTGGAACAGGTCCAGGTGCAGGTGCAGCCATCACAACAGCAACAGGTATCCGTGCAACCACAGGTGACAACAACTCCGCTCTCTCCTCAGCTCACTACAGCTGTGCAACAGTCCACAGAGCAACCGATACAAGTGCAGGTACCTCTCTCTCTCCCTCTCTGTTATCTTTCATTTCCCTTCCTCATTCTTAAAGCAGCTCTCCACTCCCCTTTTTTACTGCCTTTTAGATATCTTCACTGACCAAAGAACCAAACTCTCTCTCTCTCTCTCTCTCTCAGGTGCAGATTCAGGGCCAGCAGGGTCAGGTTGGTCAGGTGCTGCAGGTGCCCTCCTCCCCATCCTCACAGCAGCTGCAGGGCATCACCACAGCAACGCAACTGCAGGGCATTACCACGGCAACACAGCTGGTCCAGCAAGGAGATATCACAGAGGAACAGCACCAACAGGTATATACAGCACACATACGTTCAGTACAGCAATAACACATGTCTACACTGCAACCGGGCATCACATCATCTGCTCGTTATGCCACAAAAAAATCCTTTCTCTCTCTCCCTTTCTCTCTCTCTCTTTCTCTCTCAGATCCAGGCTCAGTTGGTAGCAGCTGTAGCTGGAGGCCAGCACATTCAGATCCAGACTGTGGGGGCAGTCTCTCCGACTCAGATCCAGCCTCAGGGCTCCCCGCGTGGGGACGGCACTGATCGGCGTACCGGGGCCGTGCCCACCACCTCCGCAGGGGTGCTTCAGCCAGCCAAAAAACGTAAAGTGGACTTGCCAATCACAGTCTCCTACGCCATCCCAGGCCAGCAGCTGGCCACCGTGTTAGCCATTCCTCAGGGCCAACAACAGAGTTACCTGTCGCTGAGGCCGGACCTGCTGACCGTGGATAGCACTCACCTGTACAGCGCCACAGGCACCATCACCAGCCCGACTGGTGAGACCTGGACCATCCCCGTCTACTCTGCCCCTGCCCAGCAGCCTGGCATTGCCCACATCGCCATCCCTCAAGACTCCTACGGCACAGCTGCAACCACCACCCTGCAGGTGGCTGCTGCCCCTGTCGCCGGCAACGATGACAAGGACAAACTAAAAATCGCCGTTTCCGCCGGTTCCGCCGTGCAGGGGGCGGTCTCTGCGGTTTCCACGGCAGCCGTGGCCTCCGGGGGCGGTGCCCAGGAGGAGGTGGTGCAAACTCTGACCAACACGCTCTTCCCTGCCCAGTTCATGAACGGGAACATTCACATCCCCGTTGCTGTGCAGACGGTTGCCGGGGTGACGGGGGCATACACAGGTGGCACACAGTCTCTGCATATCTGGGACCCACAGCAGCAGATAGTGCAGGCGCAGGGAACACAAGACCAGCAACAGCTACAGGTGAATGAAGAGGGATGACTTTGCAATGAGGCCTCATCAGAGAGAAGGCTGTCTGGTGTCTGTTTCACCTGTGTATTATTGCTTTAAAAGAGCCAGACAGATGGAGAATCCATGCACTCTGCTGACTACTGTGATAACTGAGGCTCAAAATGAAGTATTACATCAGCTACTCTTGAGTGTGAAAGTACAGTTTATATAAATTTATACTAATATAAACAGAATTAGAATTACTTTCTTGATAAATATAGTATGCATACAAGAAGTTTGTTTTGGTCCATGGTGCAGTGGCCGTCAAAATGAAAGACATTACACATACAACAACATCAGTGCAGGAGAGGGGAGAAAATTAGTATATTACATAAGGATTAAGTGCCATCTTTACCTGGAAACGATTGGAGTGTGTGCAGCCCACAGTTTGGCAAGTTCATGTCATGGCTAATTTATTAGTGTGGTTCCAGGCCTGCCGGGCGTTACTTTTAGCATTCTGAATCTCAACTATCACAGCGGGTGGGAGGTGTTAAACCTCCACTCAGTTTTTTTTAATGACATAAAGACACACAGTGGGGAAAATGACGATTTGTAAGCTTTTTCTTTGAGATACTCATTCCAGAGACCATGACAGTGAAACTAAACTACAGGTGAAGACACAGCCTGGGATGATGCTGAGTTAGTTTGTGGCTGTTATATTTAATGATATGGAACAAATGGGTCAGGATAGAGGAACATGTCATTACATATAACTTTGCATTTTACACGTGTTCTGTCTAGAATTTTCTACTTGAAGTGCCTCCAAACAATACTGTGTTGTGATTGATCTAGGTAACTGATGGGCTTAGTGTCGTGATTGGCCCAGTATAATGTAACTGAAAGGCTTTGTGTCTGTGCTCTCATCAGCAGTGTCAAGTTGTGGGCGTGTCTGAAGTTGAGCCCGCCCCTCACGCCACGCCTGAGCTCCTGCTGCCTGCCTCCCTGAAGCCTGAGGAAGGTCTGGAGGTGTGGAAACTGTGGGCTCTACGCAAAAACGCAGAGCTCGACAAAGAGCAACAGAACAAGCTGGCACCCATTGGACGTATGTATTTTCACATACACACACACACACACACACAACCGATGTGATATTTACCTAACTTCACCAACAGTGGTGCTTCATTCTGCCTGTCCATGTGGTGTCATCTGAGACAGGCCTGATACAAATTCCCAGTTTTCTGTGGTCAGCTGACATTTTCCCATTTTTTTGTGGTCAGCTGACATTTTCCCATTTTTTTGTGGTCAGTAGACATTTGACAGAAGCTCGAGTCAGTATCAGCACAGTACACATACGTTTTTTGATGATCTAAAAACTTAGTAATTGTGTCTGATAAAAGCTAAAAGCGTCCGTAAAATGAATAAATGTAAATGTATATATTGCATATACTCATTATGTATTTTATTCAGAGACTGCGCTGAGATAGCATGTCAAATGTGAATGAGCTTTTTTGTGGTGGTGCTTTTTTGACTGTTGTGTGTTTTGTGTGTAAATGTGAATGTGACTGTGTTGTGTTGTATTGTGTGTTTGTGTGTGTGTGTGTGTGTGTTCAGGGAGACAGCCATTGCGGTTCCAGGAGGACCTCTTGTCCAGTTCAGTGGCAGAGCTGAGTCTGGCTCTGTCTCTCATGACGCAGGAAGCCAGAGACCTGGAGGGAGAAACTTTCCCTGCAGATATGCTGTACTACGTCTTCCTCTGTATACAGAAGGTGCAAACACACACACACACACACACACACAAAACTGCAGACAAACATGCACAAACACACACACATGCAAAACTGCAGACAAACATGCACAAACACACACACATGCAAAACTGCAGACAAACATGCACAAACACATACACACACAAAACTGCAGACAAACATGCACAAACATGCACACACACACAGAACTGCAGACAAACATGCACAAACACACACATACTCATCAACACTCTCCCACATGTTCACCATTGTCAAATGCTTATCTTGCTTTCTCTTCATCGCTGTCTCTCTCCATCTCCTTTTCCCTTTCTCTTTCTTTCTCTCCAGTATATGTTTGATAACGGGCGTGTAGATGATGTTTTCTCTGACCAGTACTACCAGCGCTTCCACCAATCGCTTCACAGGATACTGGATTCATGGAAACCAGGTGTTCACCCATTAGGTAAAGCGCGCACACACACACACACACACATACACACACACACACAAGCCGTTTTCACATATGAACTACGGACTATGTCTGCAGAATCAGGTTCGGACATTGTCCGAAGTTGCCCTTTCACACATGTAGCACACAACAGGAGACTGTCTGTGTCAGATGCGTTCTCACCTACTCAAAATAGTCTGTTTGGTTTGGGGCGAGGGGCAGCATTACCAGATGGGAAATGTTAAAGTATCATACCAGAGGCTTAAAATGATCATATATTGGGGGAGATTATCGAACATGAGTCATAACCAATAGAACAAATAGGTGTAAATGTGTAATTTCAGAAAACATGTATTTATTGAGACGAACAACTTTTTAACACCGCCTACAAATCTAGCCACATTGTTTAAAAACAAACTTTGTCTCTCTCCTGTCCCCACCCTCCTGTTCAGCACTCATTTTCTTTACTAGATCTATATCATATTCTTTACTAGATCTAGTGCAAACCCTCTTCAAATGAGCAGTCACTAATTTGATGAGCTCATTTAATTTGTAATATTGTAACGATAACTGAATTGCACTGGATAAATATAGTACTGGCCCGTTAGTTACTGCATTCAAACACCTAAAATTTCTGATTTGTTAGGAGGATTTGATTAATGGTTAAATTAACGACATTTGTGCTTGTGAGTTCATCTTCACAACAAGAATGACCGGCTGGAAAGAGTGTGAGAAGAGATATGTGAACACAGATGTAGGATCCATATTTCACTATCCTGACTGTGTTGGGAAATTAATTAAAATGAGCCCTAGTGTGATTACAGCTACTAATACTACTAATACACCCACTTCTCCAGACAATGATCTGCTCTATTCGCACATGGACTCAATCAAACACATAATGGACTTTGTAATAGGGACCTGGTAGAATAAATGTCCAATCCGGCTGTTTGGGACATTTGCGTTCTCACATATAGCTCCACCGGGTAGAGTCTAGATAAATGACGTTAGACGGATATGATAGTGAGGAAACGTGTGTCCTGTGGGGGACTATTTCGAGTTTAACTGTGAAAGCAGTACAAGCAAATGCATGGTAAATTCTGTGGCTTAGAAATCAAAGGGAAAAATACCACAAATCTTAAAGTTCACCTTCAAAGTTACCATTGACTGGAATACACATTATTCATGGAGAGAGATGTAGTGAGACAGAGCATGAGTGATGAACTTAAATTAAACTGAAACTAATGAAACCGCTGGTGAAACGAATGAAAACGAAACAAAAATTCAGATCGAATACAAACATATTATCGAAATAAAAACAGGATAATGAAAAGGATAGTGGAGCAGAAGACCCAGGCCTGTGCACAGTTATAAACTAACTCTCTCTCTCTCTCTCGTGTGTGAATTTTCCCACAGGTTACCTCATGCCCACTCATGTGACAGAGGAGATGCTGTGGGAATGTAAACAGCTTGGAGCTCACTCCCCTTCAACTTTACTCACCACGCTCATGTTCTTCAACACCAAGTAAGACCCCTCCCACACTCCACAGCTCTCCATCTCTGTCTGTCTCTCTCCATCTCTCTCCATTTTTCTTACCACGCTCATGTTCTTCAACACCAGGTAAGACCCCTCACACACTCCAGCTCTCCATCTCTGTCTGTCTCTCTCCATCTCTCTCCATTTTTCTTACCACGCTCATGTTCTTCAACACCAGGTAAGACCCCTCACACACTCCACAGCTCTCCATCTCTGTCTGTCTCTCTCCATCTCTCTCCATTTTTCTTACCACGCTCATGTTCTTCAACACCAAGTAAGACCCCTCACACACTCCACAGCTCTCTGTCTCTATCTGTCTCCATCTGTCTCTCTCCATCTCTTTTACCACACTCGTGTTCTTCAACACCAGGTAAGACCCCTCACACACTCCACAGGTCTCTGTCTCTTTCTGTCTCCATCTGTCTCTCTCCATCTCTTATCACACTCATGTTCTTCAACAGCAAGTAAGACCCCTCATACACTCTGTCTGTCTCTGTCTGTCTCTCTCTCTGTCCTCCAGTGCACACACATCTCTCAGTGTTTTACTGTAGTGACTGAGTGTAGAGATGGAGGGGAATGTTCACTGTGATGGATGGGTGAGGAGGTAGGTTGGAGGGAGGAAGCCAGTGATGTGGTTGTGTTTATACACACACCAGGACACATGAGTGACTGAGTGGGCAGTGATAGATGACAGATGAAGGTTATGCTTTAGCGCGGTTTAGGATGTAGATTCTTATAGATTTTGTGCTTGGTTTTCTGTAAAACCAAGAAAGACTAAAGGAGAACAAATGGGAAAGACAAACCAGATAAATGACAGTATAAGTACAGAGGAGCAGAATGGTTGAAACGAGGAACTTGATGCTTCTCTAGACTAGGACGTCTACTGTACCTGCCAATAAAACTTCAACAAAGGGCTGTTAAACATGTAAAGCAAGAATACACTGCCTGGCCAAAAAAAAAGCTGGCGTTTGGATTAGGAGCCTCTGGAGGCAGTGGTATGATCTGTGTTGCTTCAGTTGGTCAGGTCGAGGCTCAGCAGCGTTATGTGACAATAAAACGAGGTCAGCTGAGTACCTGAATGTACTGAATAACCAGGTTATCCCATCAATGGATTTCTTCTTCCCTGATGGTACGGGCATATTCCAGGATGACAATGCCAAGATTCATTGGGCTCAAATAGTGAAAGAGTGGTTCAGGGAGCATGAGAAATCATTTTCACACATGAATTGGCCACCACAGAGCCCTGACCTTAACCCCACTGAAAGTCTTTGGGATGTGCTGGAGAAGACTTTACCGAGTGGTTCGACTCTCCCATCGTCAACAAGATCTTAGACAAAAATTAATGCAACTCTTGATGGAAATAAATGTTGTGATGTTGCATAAGGTTGCTGAAACAATTCCATGGCAAAAGCATGCCGTAATCAAAGCTAAAGGCAGTCCAACGAAATATTAGTGTGCGACTTTTTTTTTTATTGGCCAGGCAGTGTAGCTGTAAAAAACATTAACATATGTGACTAAGGACATCTAAACAGAAAGACAATAGATCTCTCTCTCTGAACATGCATGCTAAATACAGGAGTGAATGTGTATCAAATGAGCCTGGTCTTCTAACTGTCTCTAAACGTAGACAATCAGGGCAGTGTTTGGGTATGTGGAGGAAGTTGAGATTGCATGGACAGGACTGCATATGAATTGACAGGTTCTCTCTCTCTCTCTCTCTCTTCCCTGTCACAGGTATTTCCAGTTACGGACAGTGGAGCAGCATCTGAAGGTGGCGTTCTCTAAAGTTCTCCGACACACCAGAAAGAACCCATCCAACCCAAAAGACAAAAGCACCAGTATCCGCTACCTTAAGGGCGTGGCCACGCACCATGTGGGCCAGAAAGGTCAGAGCTAACCCACTGTGATTTACTAAGTGGGTAAACTGGGATGGACCTGAGTTTTAATGGTCTTCTGATCAAGTCTAAGATCCTTGTTAGCTAACGCTTGGTATAAGCTTCCTTACTTGACATTACTATTAATATTGATTTATTTTTGTAAGCATTAATCAGTTCCTGTAGGTGATTACTTATTACTGTCGGTATTAATCAGTTACTGTAGATGATGATGATTTACTACTGTCAGTATTGATCAGTTACTGTAGATTATAATTCAAGATGTTTGAGGATGAAGAGGTGTCAACACGATGCCATGTGTTGCTCTCTGACATCTCACCGTGTGTGTGTGTGTGTGTGTGTGTGTGTGTGTGTGTACACAGTGACTGATGACATGTATGCTGAGCAGTTGGAGCACCCAGAGAATCCATTACGCTGCCCCATTAAACTGTATGATTTCTACCTCTTCAAATGGTGAGCACTCATTTACATTTACACTCTAATACATTACCACCTCCATGTTACATTTACACTCTAATACATTACCCCCTCCACACTACATTTACACTCTAATACATTACCACCTCTACACTACATTTACACTCTAATACATTACCACCTCCACACTACATTTACACTCTAATACACTACCACCTCCACACTACATTTACACTTTAATACACTACTACCTCCACACTACATTACCACCATAATACATTACCACCTCTACACTACATTTACGCTTTAATACATTACCACCTCTATGCTACATTTACACTCTAATACACTGCCACCTCTATGTTACATTTACACTCTAATACACTGCCACCTCTACGTTACATTTACACTTTAATACATTACCACCACAACACTACATTTATTAACAAATACACTACCACCTCTACACTACATTTATTAACCAATACCCTACCACCACTACACTACATTTATTAACCAATACCCTACCACCACTACACTACATTTGTAAACCAATACCCTACCACTACACTACATTTGTAAACCAATACCCTACCACTACACTACATTTGTAAACCAATACCCTACCACTACACTACATTTATAAACCAATACCCTACCACTACACTACGCTACATTTACACTCCAATATGCTACCATTGCAGCAATGTCTAAAACTCTGGGCCTAACTTTTACCTGCCCTCTCTCTCTCTCTCTCTCTCTCTCTCTCGCTCTCTCTCGCTCTCACGCTCAGTCCTCAGACAGTCAAAGGTCGGAACGACACATTCTATTTGACCCCTGAACCTGTGGTTGCACCCAACAGCCCCATATGGTACTCAACGCAGCCAATCACACGTGAGCAGATGGAGCACATGCTCACTCGCATCCTTGTGGTTCGAGAGATACAGGAGAGTATTGCCATGGCAACGGGCTCTGTGCAGTAGAGGGCGCCGTCACGGCAACGTGACACAAGCAGCTGCGGACTGTAGTTCCAGTACGTTAAAACCGAGGAGAGGGAAGAAACCCTACAGACTGTGTTTCTCACTCAGTCTTATTCATTCATGTGTTTTAAGCTGACACTGGGGAAACACATACTCAAAAAGAGTCGTATACTCAAGCCTTAGTCGCGCGTGCACTCTGTTTTTTTGTTTTGTTCTTCTTTTTTTAATATTTGCCAAAGGACAGTCTCACTCTTTGAGAAGTATAAAAGTTGCCTACTACCACCTTTTTTTCCAGTCATATTTTAAGTTGAGTTTTTAATATGTTGGTAGTGTTCAGATCATTGCTTGCCAGAGTCAGCACTGACCCAATGGCTTCCCTCTGTTATATGTCTCAACCTGTTCATCTTTTCTAGTGCTTTTATTCTGTTACTTCTCTATCAACACCCACCTTCTCTCTCTAATTCCCACTCTCCTACATCTGTCACAGGCTGCACACACACACACAGTGTGCCACAGCTAGAAGTTTTACTTCTGTAAAGGATGGTTCTGTGGTACTGTTGCTATGGCATTGTTTTGTCCTCAGGTAGTGAACTGTTTTCAGAACTCTCAGAAAACCAAACAATGCCGAAGCTAATTGTTACAAACAACAACTGTATGCCCTCTCTTCTAACTGCCACATGAATTGGTGTGCTTTCCTGGGGCACTAGAGGGCGCTGTGGCCCACACATTTGAACTGTAGGTGTGAACTCCAACTGGCCCTAGAGAACTGGAGATCCGGAGCAGGAGAGAGAAAGAGACAGAGCAGAGGATGAGAGACAGTTTAAAGAAAAGGGGGAAGTGTGAATGTTTTGTTTTTCTGTCTTACTGTCCCCTTGAAAAATGAGACCATCTTGTGCTGCAGAGCCCCAGGACTGGCCAGCAGGGGGCGCAGTGTATTATAAACAGGCCTGTGTCATATATTGTTAAACAAATGTGCATTAAAAAACAGACCAGTGACACCTGTACAAGTCACTGTGGTCAGTACTGTATAGACACTTGTTCATTTTTGTACACTAGTTCTTTACTATACTTTATACAGTAATTTGATGTGTGTGTCTGTGTGTTGGGGAGAGGGGGTGACGATTTAGTCAAAATGTGAAATGTTACTCTGTGGATCAAAAAAAACCCCATCACCGATAAACCTAATAACGATCATAAGCAAATACTACTTTTGACTGAAGATAATACATTTAGCAGGTATTTTAAATTCACAAGTATCCGATGTAAAGTTGTCAAATGTGGTGACTTTCAAGATGCAGAGTCAGTTTTTTCAGTAAAAATGATTGAGACTGAAGGAAATACAGCAAACTTAAGTCAAAATTGTATTTATTTGTCAAACTGGGTAAAAAGGCAGAGAAACTATGGTGGCGACGTTTTGGTTGATCACCCAGCGGCAGTACCAATGAATGGAAGATTTCAGACACATGTTCAGCCATTATCCTTATGGTCACACTACTTTGACTCCCATACTCCAAATGACTGACACCTTTACGGCCCAATCAGTAACTGAGCCTGCTGGCCAGCGTGCCAGCGATTGGTCAGTTATCTCTCCAAAGCCATGGTATGCTAATTTTCCTAGAGTTGTAAAACACAATAAAAATACAGAGCTTTTTCAGCTCCTCTGGTGAGACATGTACAATACATCCACAGGCCGTGTGTGTGTGTGTGAGTGAGTGTGTGTGTGTTTTTTTGTATAGTGTGTTCATGAGGTAAATCAGGCACTTCGCTTTGCAGTGCTGATAGAGCAGCTTTGCTCACTCTGCAGTATGCCATGCAAGGAGCATTTCTTTCTTTTTCCCTTACGTTTTTTAATTGAGTTTTTCAGATGGGAAACGCTGTCTAAATTTAGGAAAAGCAGGAATGGCTCCATGATGAGATCAGTACGTTTAGCCCAAACCTGGGGAGGCACAGTCACACATGCTAAACGCATGCCAAATGCCAATCGACTCATTCTGCAGAGCAGATTAAATTCACCTCTGACACTAAGAGGAAAAGCGTGTGGAGGGGAATCTTTTATTTGCTCTGGATATAATGAGGTTATCTGAAGTGTTTACCAGTTTGGACTGGGTCTCCTTCATCTCTACATCTTTATCAAAGCCATCTGACTGCTGGGTGTAAAATGACTGTAATTCCGCAGGATTATGGTGCTCACACACCCACACTGATTAACACGTTGGTAAGTGGGTGGGTGTGTGAGCACCATTCTGTGGGTGTGAATTCATTTTTCTTCCCACCACACACTCCCCAAGGCACAATAGTCACAGTTTTTCCCTCTTAATCCGTTGTGGAAGAACCAGTTTAGATTTACTGCTTCATCAAAGAAAGATTTCCTACATTTTAAAATGTCTATAGCACACTATAAAATACAGTATCTGTTACAAAAACCCAAAACTAAATAAAACATTTGTCTGTCCCTGAGTGGTTAAGACTCACACACACACGTCTCATTAACTTTGAGTGTGTGTGTGTATGTGCGTGTATGTTGGCCCTGACTGTCTTCAGACCAGGTTTTGTGACGGATCAGAAAAGTTCAGTAAAGTCTGTAGCC
The DNA here is from genome assembly GCF_902362185.1 of Chanos chanos. NCBI lineage: Eukaryota > Metazoa > Chordata > Actinopteri > Gonorynchiformes > Chanidae > Chanos > Chanos chanos. Next base: position 16,892,417 of record NC_044503.1, on the reverse strand, counting down.
ATGGTTGCTGTCATTCTTTAGTAACTTGTTCATTTTGGTAACTTGTTCTCCACATCCATTGTTTGCTAATTGGCTAAAATCAGAGGAGTTCAGGTTCTGATACGTCCCAGTGAGAGCGCCCCGTATCCATCTGTCCATGACCATGTTTCTTCCTGTGTGTATGTGTATGGAGTCATAACAGCATATGTTTTGGGACACACTAAACCAGGGCTGCGTGGCCATGCTTCTGCGGGGGACTGGGGCATGGTTACAGGTTTGTGTCATGTGTGTTGTTGTGTGTGTTGTTGAGTTGCATGGATGGGGGCAGGATCCTCCTCAGTAGTTTTCCTGGGTGTAGTGTCTGAAAAGTACTCTGGAGGGACTGGAGCGCTGTTGGCTGGGCTTGCGAGCTTGGTGCCCCCGTCGTAGACGAATGTGTGAACTCCGGCTGGGATGGAGCATCAGACGACCGCCGTCTCTCCCTGCTTCCTCTCCGCGATTGTCTCGACTGACCACGATGCGGTGCAGGCCCAGCAGGAATCTGAGCATTCTGGGTACTGTAGGCACAGAGGTTCAAAACACAGTTAGCATTGTATGCTATAATGCTGTCTTATAGGGTCGCTGTAACATTTCAAAATAACTATACTACAAGGGAGGGACATACTCATATGAACAATATATGAATTTTTCATCAAAGAATTCTACACATCTGGCTGGCACAAAATTTCCAGTAAAGTACAAGGCAGAAAAGTGACACTGACAGAAATGGTAAGAGAGAATCTTTACTGTGAAGGATCTTCATAAAAGCCTTTCTTTTGTCATAACGGCCTTTAAGAGGCAGTCTGTTCATACAGAAGCTAGTTAATCAGATTGCCTTAAACTGTAAGCCACCCCATTTGGAACTGGAGAAACGCCAGGTTTGGTTATTGTTATGTTCTAATCAGAGATGTGGATGATCTCTGCAATTGCTTCTTTGACCGTTAGATTAAGAAGAGATTGGCCTCTCCAGCTTATCGTCAAGGAGCCCTTTCATCTTAGGAAGGGCGAGGTCACAGAATGCTCTCTTTATCTCTGGTCAAAAGAGCCGTGTCTGCTGGTACGCAATGGATAACTCAGCTCCAGCAGTTAAGAGGGGGAGTACGTTAGCAGTAAACGAGCATCCAAGTAAGAACGATCATTGGATAGCCAGACAGGACTGAAAAACAGAGATAATCACAAACTGCCCAACATGATTTAGAGTATATTGTAGGACGGATACCTGGGCTAATGATCAGAGTGTTCGGAAAGGACGTGAAAGGTGCTTGCTATCAAAATTGCAAGGTGCGAGGCGAAAACCCCTCTTTAAGTTGTCGAACAAATTCTTGAGACAGTTATTAATCAAGGGACATTACATCTATTGCTGCACAGTCTCCTTGGTGAAATCACCTTCCTAACTGCACCTACAGTTCTTGTGCTTTAATGCCTGCAATTTTTCGAGCATGTCAGTATGTTAATGATACTGATACAGAAGGTATCCAGCGGGACGTTCCTTTTATTCAGTTAATTTTATCGTTTCATATGACGGGTGTAAAGTAGTAGGACATTTGAATAAGCAAAAAATGAATTCTCATCTCTGCCCGTGGCTTGGAATGCAGAAGACTCCAGATAAGGTGTTGGTTCAGGTTACTCCAGTTCTGACCTTTTGTTATGAGGATTTGGAATACCTCACTGACTCTAATTTGCGTCAGAAGTGTCAAAACAGATTAACAAACAGATTATGAACCTCATGATATTCAGTTTTTGTTGAGACTGGATTGCACAGGTGTGCATGTAGCTCTCTAGTCATTTTTTAGGTCAAGGTCCTTATTTTTGTCAGTACTAATCTGTTTGTTGAATGTCAGTCTATGGGTGTACGTGAACTCAGATTTGTGTCCAGTGGTCCCATGGCCATCTTAAATAATTTTGCACCACTGATTGGTTTGACCTCTCTAAAACTCAGGTATCTCAAGTTGCCACAGACACTTGCGCACTGGCGTCTCATTTTTATAGTATTGCAGAATATCTGGCTTATTTTGTGAGATGACACACCTTACTAATCAGTTATGAATTTCCTATTACTTTATTGTATTATCTGAATTATTTTAAAGCTCATAAGTTTGTATGTATCACAATCTTCTTGTGCTCAGGAGAGCTTGGTGTGGGGAGCTAGAAGAGGAAAAATGTGGTCTCATTATGGTCAGGGCTTACCTTGGCTTATTTAGATCCAGATTATGTATACAACTTTGATTAAATCTGTCTTAATGCAAAAAGTATTAGTCATTCTGTCTACTAAACACCATAACAGTAACTACAGCTATTTACACAAACATCACAATGCATGCTGGGAGAAAGACCCCTCCCCCAGCATGGCTACAGTATGACGTAGTTTATGTATTTCTCACCGAAGCTGGGGTCCAGCGTTTCCTCCACTCAGACAGTGTAGCAGGCAGTGATGTATGAATATGTACTGTTCCTGAAACGACACAGCATTACTCAGTGCACACAGCACTGTCCACATGTCCCACACAGCATTACTCAGTACACACAGCACTGTCCACATGTCCCACACAGCATTACCCAGTACACACAGCACTGTCCACATGTCCCACACAGCATTACTCAGTACACACAGCACTGTCCACATGTCTTACACAGCATTACTCAGTACACACAGCGCTGTCCACATGTCTTACACAGCATTACTCAGTACACACAGCACTGTCCACATGTCCCACACAGCATTACTCAGTACACACAGCACTGTCCACATGTCCCACACAGCATTACTCAGTACACACAGCACTGTCCACATGTCCCACACAGCATTACTCAGTACACACAGCACTGTCCACATGTCTTACACAGCATTACTCAGTACACACAGCACTGTCCACATGTCCCACACAGCATTACTCAGTACACACAGCACTGTCCACATGTCCCACACAGCATTACTCAGTACACACAGCACTGTCCACATGTCCCACACAGCATTACTCAGTACACACAGCACTGTCCACATGTCCCACACAGCATTACTCAGTACACACAGCACTGTCCACATGTCCCACACAGCATTACTCAGTACACACAGCACTGTCCACATGTCCCACACAGCATTACTCAGTACACACAGCACTGTCCACATGTCCCACACAGCATTACTCAGTACACACAGCACTGTCCACATGTCCCACACAGCATTACTCAGTACACACAGCACTGTCCACATGTCCCACACAGCATTACTCAGTACACACAGCACTGTCCACATGTCCCACACGTTACAAAGGCTATATTGTGCTACAGATGACTGTTTGTAACTGTCAGTCATTTCATATAGATTTTTTATATTGTATACTGTATCTGTTGAATTTGTCACAGATTCCATATGGTGATGTGTAGGTAATAGGATGTTATATGTGTGATATACAGTATGTCCACACAGAGGTTTGTATTCATGTGGTGTGTGTGTGTGTGTTTGCGTGTGTGTGTGTGTGTGTGTGCGCACGCATGTGTGTGTGTTGGCACGTATGCCAGTGGTTGTGGTTCTCTTTGCGATTCTGTGAAATATCACCGGGGTAATTTCATGTCGAAACAAAGTGTTGGTGGTAATCTTGGTGTCAGCAGTATAGGTGTGTGAAAAGCAGTGTTTGTTCTGTGATAAGTATGGTGTCTATGGGCTATCAGTGCTTATTTATGTAAACAGTGAATGTGTTGTTAAAGGGTGTGTTGTCTGGTGAAGTATGTTGGCCTGTAGGTTAGTTTTGTGTGTATATGTGTGTGTGTGTGTGTGTGTGTGTGTGTGTGTGTGTGTGTGTGTGTGTGTGTGTGTGTGTGTGCATGCTTTCTCTCACCAGGTTTTGCACCATCATCACGCGGTGTCTGCGCAGGTCCTCCACAGCTGTCCGTACGTCTGGAGGAATGCCACGCGCGGACAGCTGCAGTAACCATAGCAACGTCACAAAGGTGCCAGAACGCCCCACACCTGCACTAAAAGCAGACACAGAATAAAGAGACATCAGCCGAGCTGCTACACAACAATGAGTGTTACATACGCACACATACACACATACAGCCTCATCTGTGTGTGTGTGTGTGTGTGTGTGTGTGTCTGTATGTGTATTGAATACACACCTGCAGTGCACCACTGTGGGGCCCATACGTGGCACCGTGTCCAGGTGCTGCCGCACATGCTCAGTAAAGGCACACAGAGAAGCAGTGTTTCGTGGGACTCCCTGATCTGGCCAGCCTGGAAAGTGGTAGTGTGTAACTCTTCTCTCTGTTGGTGACCCATGCTACAACACACGCACACACACACACACACACACACACACAGTAACCATACACTAATTCCACAGTCAGTCTGCTCAGAAGGTATACAATTATCTGGCTTTATATGCATTGAAGAGTTACATTTAGAAGTGTTAAGCCCAAATTGTCAGACAGACAGTGGTTTTGTTAGACTTTGGCCCTAGTGTCTCATGCTTTACTCTCACTAAAGGGAGTGTAGTGTGTTTCTAAACTGACATGGATGCATGCAGATTTTTCATGTGGGGAGTGTGCTTTGCTGACTCAGACTGTGTAAGAAAAAAGGTGACTTACATGTCGTAGGTGAATTGTGGTGATGTAACATTCTGGGCCACGCCGTCGGACTACTGTGGTCACCTGGACTTCACCATAACAACCAGTACCACGCTCAGGAGGCCAGTACTGATCACAGAGCACCTAGACACACACACACACACCGAGTCAGAGCACTGCAACACAAAACTGATAAACTGGACTGAATCGTCAGAGCTTTTAGCACATGTGAAAGTTATGTATTTGCTCAGCGTTAGTATAGATGCATATCAAAAATGCAGAATGTCAAAACAAAATCAGGTGGTCTAGTACATCCTTAAAACAGGGCCTTGGCTTAGTACATCCTTAAAGCAGAGCCTCAGTTTAGTACATCCTTAAAGCAGAACCTTGGTTTACAACATTCTTAAAACAGGGCCTTGGCTTAGTACATTCTTCAAGCAGGGCCTTGGCTTAGTACGTTCATCAACCAGGGCCTTGGTTTAGTACATTCTTAAAGCAGGTGAAAACAGGTAGCAAATGTATATTGGCCCAGTGTGATTGTGCCAAGCAGGAGCTGTCTTCCTGTGATATTAAACCAGCATATGAGTGACATAACCCAAAATATAAACTTCATAAATGATACACAGAGCTGATATTTGCGGGAAAAACATGTGATTTCTCTTTATTATGAAATATGACTAAGCTGGCTCAGCATGCGGGCGGAGGCTGGAATCCTGTCTTAGATTTCCTCTTAATGACTCACAAAGCACGCTTGACCTCACTGAGGAGAAAAAAGAACAATTTACTCTAGTATCAGTGTGTTTATATACATCACTATGTGTTTTTGCTTGTAGGTGAGAAGGCTTAACCTGTGTTTATGTGTGTGTGTGTGTGTGTGTTTACAGTGACAGGCAGGATGTAAAGACTTACTTTGCCGTTCTCTCGGAGTGCAGTCACCATGACAATCACCTGCACTTTCTGCTCCCATATCATCCGCCAGAAATCCGACATGGTAGCCCGCAAAGGAGCCTGGGTACAGATGAAGTCATGCTCTGATCCGCCGCCCTAGACACACAGATACACAGGCACACACACACACACACGCACACACACAATGAGGATTTAATATCAGTTTAAGCATCTATGGGAGAGGCATGTAGGAGTATTTATTTGTATGGTTAAATGAAGGCTTTGCCTAGTGTAAGTCTTTCCTTAACAAAACCCAGTGTTAGTATAAAGCTCTCCTTAACACAACCCAGTGTTACTGTAACGCTCTCCTTAACACAACCCAGTGTTACTGTAACGCTCTCCTTAACTCAACCCAGTGTTAGTATAAAGCTCTCCTTAACACAACCCAGTGTTACTGTAACGCTCTCCTTAACTCAACCCAGTGTTAGTATAAAGCTCTCCTTATCACATCCCAGTATTAGTATGAGGCTCTCCTTAACACAACCCTATGTTAGTGTAATGCTCTCCTTAACACAACCCAGTGTTACTGTAAAACTCTTCTGGTCCCATGCTTTACAATATACAAAACCAAGAGTATTGGCTATGACATGATTGAATGATAAGACAAGGTACTGAGAATTTATTCAGTTGTTTTATCACTTCATTTGTTTGTTTGTTTATTCGTCCATGCATTCACTCACTTATCCTCTTATTCATGTACTTACAGGGACGTAACTGGCGTTGATGTAGTCTGAGTGGAACTCAGAAGCAAGCAAAGACAGCCTAACTCTGCAGTGATCATCTGAAAGCAGCCAATCAGAGCAAGGGGGCGTCATTTAATAAATAAGATTAGATTATTTTTTAAAGAAACCATACCTTCAAATGCTTCAGTAACACAAGCCAGTGTGCTTACAATAGCAGGTTCTGTGATCCAGAATATGAAGACATGAAAGAGGAGTTGACTAATGTGTTAGACTACTAAAGCTAAATTGTGACCTAACTGGTCTGAGTCCAGTCTAGCTCGAGCTTTTCTGATCTGAGTCCAGTCTAGCTGGCGTTTTCTGATCTGAGTCCAGTCTAGCTGGGGTTTTCTGATCTGAGTCCAGTCTAGCTGGCGTTTTCTGATCTGAGTCCAGTCTAGCTGGCGTTTTCTGATCTGAGTCCCATCTAGCTCGAGCTTTTCTGATCTGAGTCCAGTCTAGCTCGAGCTTTTCTGATCTGAGTCCAGTCTAGCTGGCGTTTTCTGATCTGAGTCCAGTCTAGCTGGCGTTTTCTGATCTGAGTCCAGTCTAGCTGGCGTTTTCTGATCTGAGTCCAGTCTAGCTCGAGTTTTTCTGATCTGAGTCCAGTCTAGCTGGGGTTTTCTGATCTGAGTCCAGTCTAGCTGGGGTTTTCTGATCTGAGTCCAGTCTAGCTGGGGTTTTCTGATCTGAGTCCAGTCTAGCTCGAGTTTTTCTGCAGGCCCTGTTTGTTCCCATGACTCTGATGGTTACATGCTCTTCACAGACGGACGGTCAGGTCTCTCCTCACCATCACTGACATCATAGTCTGTAATGGTACATACTTTCTGTGGTTCAGTTTGTACCTTTGTTTTTGGGCCACTGTTTGGTTTGTGTCACAGTTTGGTTTGAAAGAAAACTGGACCAATTAAAAACTTGAGGTTTTCTTACTCTTTAAACATATACAGTTGTAACACAAAGAGAACAAATTTCCTACAAACAGCCAAAAAGCTCTTCAGAAATTGAGAATGAAACAAAAATAATCTTCAGTGCCTTTTATAATAAGGTTCTCCTTTTGGAAAACAGATGTAGGAAAACTAAACTTGAGAAACTGTTATTTTAATGCTCATCTCCATGTCAGTGAATGGAAGGCAAATAAACATGAATATATTTTTGGGTTCTGTATCCAGAGAATAACTGCAAGATTTCCATTGCCATAATTGATGGCAAAAACAAAGTACTGCCAAATCTGTGATTTAAATGAGCCAGGAGCGTCCTCAGTTTTGGGACTGACACTCAAACATGCAGGATGATTTCAGCAGAAAAAGCACTTGATGACTACAAAGTGATGTGACCTTTTTCAGATCAGTGGGGAGCTACCTCAATGCAAGAAAAAAATGAGTTTCTGCTTAGAGAGGCCTAGAGATTAGATCTTTATTCTTTCATTTGGATTCATATACTTTAATAAAAACATTTTCACCCTGAATAATGGCATCATGTGATGAGTTGTTATTTAAAATGGTTACTTGGTTGACATGGTAACTAAAGCTGTTCATCTCCTCTGCATGTGTGCAATGCATAAGCACAGAACATATGATAAAAAGAGAAGTGAAGAGAAAAAGAAAAGGTGTACCAGCATTAAATTATGGTTAATGTTATTCCTCATGATCAAAAACAAGAAATATGAGACCCTTCACTTAAAGCTGAGCTGAAGCAAGAAAGTGGCAGTTCACTACACATGTATCCTGAACCACACCAAGAACCACAGAACAGTGGTCGGTTTCTGGTTTCGGCACAAAACCGTTGTCTCTGATTATCTCTCCGTCTTCTAACCCAGGAACCAAGAACTTGTAGTATAACTCCTCAACACAATTCCCTCTTTCCCTTCACTCTGACTGACTCTCATCTATAAGCTGACCTAAGGTGCTGACACAAGTCACTCATGAAAGTGACTGGCCTGTATCAGACAGAGCGTGGTAATAATCTGTTAGTTACTAAAAGATAACAAACTGTCTTCTTTCAGGCCTGTGAGGGTCGTGACCTTGTTGCTGTGCTTGCTCACCAAGCTGTGGATTTACTAAGTGAAGGGAGTCCGTGACGCTAGCAAAACAAATGATCAGTGTATACATGCTCACATGCTCCTGTCAGAAGACTGGGTTTTAGTAGGATGCACTCACAGGGTAAAATGAAAGGGTATCGGTTTTTCTGTCTGTTGGCATCCAGCTCTCCAGCTCTACAGGAAAACTCTCTCCCAACATCAGTTAACTCCTACGACATAAACACACACACACACACACACACACAGAGGGCAGAGAACGGTAGGCTGAAAAAGAGATGTGTCTACAGATGAAAACATCAAATGTGGAACAAAATCTGTAATTTCACCTTGTTATGATTTTATTGTCATGGCAAGGTATTTTGGAGTGACTGGCAGCTGCTAAGTGCAGTTTGTCTTTTGTTTTTATAGTTAATTACTGGTCAAACTAAGACACAAAGCATCACTTAGAAGACTGCAGCAAGCTAGAGATCAGTGAAGTGGCATAATTTGTATGGAGAGGGAACACCCCAGAGAAACTCGTACTCTAATGGTTTTGAAAGTCACAAATATGAATATAGTCTTCACTGGACATTAATACTGACATGCAGCCAGAATTTCAGTGTTTGATTCAAACAAATATCAAATAAAGAGTCTGATTTAGACTATATTAAGTTAAGCAGAACATGCCTCTATTAAAAATTTTGACCCAATGTGACTTGCTTGGTTTTGATGTGAGACGTTTTGCGGAACTCACCTCAAATTCCTGACGGAAACCGGCGTTGCTGTTGGCAGCGAGCGACTGACAGTGTAGGTGGAACTTCTGCAGGATCTGTGCCCGAGAGAGCATCCTTACCCTGCAGTTCGCAATAAATTTACAAAATCAGTTATCACAATCATCTCAATCACTTATCAAAATCAGTCATCACAATCAGTTATCGAAATCAGCCATCACAATAATCACGATCAGTTATCAAAATCAGTCATCACAATCATCACAATCAGTTATCACACATCACAATCAGTTATCAAAATCAGTCATCACAATTATCACAATCAGTTATCAAAATCAGTCACCACAATCATCACAAAATGATATCAAAATCAGTCATTATAATCATCACAATCAATTATCAAAATCAGTCATCACAATAATCAGTTATCACACTCATCACATTCATCATAATCAGTTATCAAAATCAGTCATCACAGTAATCACAGTCAGTTATCAAAATCATCCCAGTCAGTTCACACAATCAGTGAGCGCTCACTTCATGTTGGTCTGGGTGTAGGGACAGCTGGATGTTGCCGTTGTACTGGGTATGGTGTTGGTTGGATGGTGCTGTGGATCTGGGTGTAGTGTTGGTTGGATGTTGGTGTGGATCTGGGTGAAGTGCCAGTTGGATGGTGCTGTGGATCTGGGTCTAGTGTTGGTTGGATGTTGGTGTGGATCTGAGTGTAGTGTTGGTTGGATGTTGTTGTGGAACTGGGTGTAGTGTTGGTCAGATGTTGCTGCTGGGCTGAGTGTAGTGTTGGTTGGATGTTGTTGTGGATCTGGGTGTAGTGTTGGTTGGATGTTGTTGTGGATCTGGGTGTAGTGTTGGTTGGATGTTGTTGTGGATCTGGGTGTAGTGTTGGTCAGATGTTGCTGCTGGGCTGAGTGTAGTGTTGGTTGGATGTTGTTGTGGATCAGGGTGTAGTGTTGGTCAGATGTTGCTGCTGGGCTGAGTGTAGTGTTGGTTGGATGTTGTTGTGGATCTGGGTGTAGTGTTGATCAGATGTTGCTGCTGGGCTGGATGTAGGATTCCAGTTCCAGTAGACACCAGTCCTTCAGTAGTAACGTCTCTGTGGCCTCAGGGCTAGGCTACATACAGAGGAATGAGCAGTCATCTGGTGGTTTGTTGCACTAAATCCCAGAGGAAAAACTGCAGAGTCGTCTCCATCAGTGCATAAAGAACCGCATCAGCATGTGTCTGAGACAGAGACAAACTTACTGAATGCTTACTGAAGTATTATTCAAGCATTATTGAAATGTAATGTTTGTGGAGATGAACAGATTTATATAAAATAAAGATTTGATCATGCTAATGATCAGGCAATGGAAAGAAAGAAAGAAAGAAAGAAAGAAAGAAAGAAAGAAAGAAAGAAAGAAAGAAAGGCTTGTAAGACTTATAAGGAAAGAAGATTTACAAAAACTAATATGTGCTACGCTTGCATTTTTTTTTTTTGTGACCTAATTGATTTGCTATGCAAATATCTTTAGTTCAATGCTGCAGTGATAGCAGACAGAGGGAAGCACCATTTGATTTCAAGATTTAATATCGTCTTAAGTGTTCCTGTGGAAGTCTAATGTCAGTCTTCACCCAAGGCCAATTACTGACACAGCCCAGTTTTAAACCAGGTCTCCTGTTCCCATCCCCAAGACCCCCTGCTCCTGTTACATGTACACACACACACACACTTTCAACATGGTTTAAACAGACAAGCAGAATAAGCTTGGTGAAACACTCTGTGTGAAAATCAAAATCAAAACATCTCTGCAATCCATTTTCTAAGTACCCATATATAAACTCTCTCCAACCTACGTAGGATTTATATCAAAGTTTCAGTTGTTTTACTGATTTTAATGTTACACAACTAAGGCAGAGTAAAGCAGTTATTTGCCAAAAATGACGTTGCCTTGTTTAAATACATGTACAGGTATTAGGTCAAACTTGTTTTAGCTAACATAGCACAGTTGGCAGAACAGTGCACGGCAGAGCACCAGCCCACGAAACAGAAAACAGAACAAACAGGTCTACTAGAGCACAAATGCAACACAACTGAAAGACCGAAAGACTTTAAAAATGTCACAGTGATTAAGTTACTTACCTTTCTTAACGAAAATCCTTATGGGCACAATTTCATTACACACGCAGTGAGAATGAGTTAAGTTCGAGAAGCGAGTGAATGCATTTTGTGTATGTGTCTATATGTGCAAGAGAGAACGATAATAGGAGACAAGACTGAACAGAGTTTCCAGGTACTGGTTTATCCGGTTTGACCAATGAAGGGAATTGTCTGCCTCTTGCTTCTCTCTCTCTCAACCCCTCTGTCTGGAAGAAAAAAAAACACCTGAGGGTAGAGGGCCTGGTTAGAGAGAGAGAAGAGACGCGCGGAAGGGTCGTCGACATTGTTGACGTGTTTATTTATTTACTTATTTTTCGTTGAAATGAGGATGGGCGGCATAGTGGCGCAGTGGGTAGCGTTGTCGCCTCACAGCAAGAAGAGTTCGATTCCCGGCCGGGCGGCCAGGGTCCTTTCTGTTTTGGGGTTTGCATGCTCTCCCCGTGTCTGCGTGGGTTTTCTCGGGGAGCTCCGGTTTCCCCACGGTCCAAAGACATGCAAGTCAGGTGAACTGGAGACGCTAAATTGCCCCTAGGTATGAATGTGGGTGTGTGTGTGTGTGTGTGTGTGTGTTGTCTGTAAGTCTGCCCTGCGGAGCACTGGCGACCTGTCCAGGGTGTTTCCCCGCCTTAAGCCCCGTGAACGCTGGGATAGGCTCCAGCACCCCCTGCGATCCTAATTGGGATAAGCGGCTTTGAAAATGAGTGAGTGAGTGAGTGAGTGAGTGAAATGAGGATGCATACACACAAACGTTAGGATGGGAACGCAGGGCCTGCGGTGGTAACTCGTGATCTCAGTTGAGTTAAGATCACGCGCCGTGCCTATCTATGGTTTATGAACCTGCAGTTGTGTGCAGAATGAGAATGATGCTTGGACCAAGGACTTGGACTGATGGACTGTGCGTTGTTTTATTACTGACGTTTCTAATATCGACGACAATCTTTTGCACGATTAGACCCTACATCTCACATATGCAGAGAGTAAAACTGAAATTACAGCTATATCTAAAACCAGTGAAGATACGATGAGATAAGATAGAACTTTGTTCATCCCGAAGTTGTGCCAGAGGTTGCTCAAAAATGACAACATAAGAATAAAAAAGCAATAGAATCTGACTAAGGTCAGTCTTAGTCTGAAGGACATCTATTTATTATGGCATCAGCAATTACATTGTCCTCTAATAATAATAACGCATATCATAGACAGGTTCTTGGAAACGTATGCTTTGTTCACTGGACGAATTCAACTTTCCAAGAAGCGTCGGAAGGTAACAGCACAGTAGTTTACTGTAAACTACCTGTCTAATTACAACTTGTTGATTTTTCAGAATGTGTCTAACAAGCGCTTTAGAGAGAGAGAGAGAGAGAGAGAGAGAGAGAGAGAATATCACCGTGAAAGGGAAATTTCTGGAGTGTGGTACTCTTTCGCCACCCTGCGGCCAAAAAGATTTTCGTATATCTGATGATTTCCGCCAATTTGACACTCTTCCTTAGCCAAAGAGAAGCAAACCCGCTGCCAGGGTGCTTTTCACTTACACAAACATATACATTCAGTTTTTTTCAGACTAGATTTTCATGTTTCATACAGTTGGTTTAAGTTCCCCCAACGACTTTTCACGTATTATGGTTAGGGAACCAAGGTTGGCAGAACGCACACGCGTCGTATCTACCCCACATTACACGAGCTTTCGCCGTGGTCACGTTTATCAGGCGTGGCCCTTGCGCGGGAGGTGTGCAATTGGGTCTGGGCAACTTAACCTCACAGAAAAGCCGTTTTGTAGGCAATATGTTGTTTTTAACGTGCGCATGTTCACATATTTTGAGCTGAGCACACATATACATCTTGCCCGACCAGTCAGACTTCAGAAAAATAAAGATTTTCCAAACTGTCTATATATTTATCGACTGCTTACGTGGGAATCTAAGTTCAATACAAACTGCGCCCCTCTTCTAAAGTTACTCTTATCTTCTGTATTGACAGTAGTGACCTCTGTTCTCGCTTTATGGCCCACTTATAGGCCTACTGTTGCAGGGGTATTCAACAAACTAGTGACGGTCGAGGTACTGGCAGACAACTGACAAATCAGCAGCCTCGCTAAGAATAGCCTAGCAGGTGAAAGAGAAACTAAACCCACATCCGATAATGAAACTTCAAAGGCATATGCACTTCAAATGCAATCGAAATGTCAAAATTGACTGAATTGAAAAGAGCTTGCATACATTAAAGGAACTCATCAATCAATATGGACACAAGGTCGCAAGACAGCCCGGTTCATTGTGGTAAAACGGTACGCATATTTATATCAAGTCAGTGTAACACTGACCTTACTGCATAAACAGCGAATGTTAAGACGTTAACTACGGACGGACTGGAGTAGCTAGTTTTATGATTTGAAGCTTGGAGATTGGAGATCTGTTTGTGTGTGTGTTTATCTCAAATTATTTTTTCTGTTCCGCTTTGTGTAGTGGAAACATAAGACATTTCCTAGCTGTTACAAGAACCATATGCGGACTTAGTCATGGCGCACGACGTTCACTTGAAGTATTACAATGGAAAAAGATCTCCTAAATGAAACTTTGGGCTGTTTTAGCGCATTTACGTTGCCTGTGTCACTCGAGGAAATGTATATTTCCTGTATAATCTTATCAAAGCTACGACCTGTAAATATAACTACAGGAAGTTCTGGACTGTATAAAATCAATGTGAAAAGAATTGATGCTATACTTGTACACGAGTAAACATAAATTAGAAAGCCGACATTACGACATATAGCCTATTTACGTGGCGGATACAGATTGTCTTTTTTTAGATATAACCTGTACATTTTTTGTATGCAGTTAGCCGTTGTATAGCCGTTGTAACAGAACAATGACAGAACAGCAGTTTTCTGAAAGCAGACAAATTATGGATATGTAGTGAGTACTTTCGTTTCATTTTCAGAACTCCACTCAGTCGAAAATGCGCAGCGCTGAGGGGATTGAGAAGAGACAGAATACAAGGTTTAGTCAACGCGAGGCTAAGAAGGTACTTGACAGGTTTTTCGTTATTTCGTTTCTGTGAAAATCTTACAGTTGAAAGTCTCTCTCTCGCTCTCTCTCTCTCTCTCTCTCTCTCTCACACACACACACTCGCACACACACACACACACACACACACACACACACACACACTACCTAGGAATGTTATAAGCACAGAAACAAACATCATAGCGTCTTCGTAGTTTTCTGAAACAATGTGGGAAATTAACAGTGTTTACGAGTACATTCCGTATGTCGTAACCAGCTGATAAAAAACTACCTAGCTTTCACTTTCATATAACGTTCTGTACTATTTACAGGATGAGAAACGACCAATCAGGCGACTCAGGAGTCCCTCGCGCTTCTCTCGTCAGTTTCGACCCAGGTTCGGTGGACGATACTACAGACCTCGGTGAGACCAGCCCGGGGGTTAAGGGTAATAAGGGTTACAGCCTGAAGTAAAGGTTCAAATCGAAGTTAAAACTTGGTATGAGAGTTGTCAATTTAATCTTCTAGCTGTCCAACCTCGTGGTTGGAAAACCAGTACAGAAGCAGCGTGCACGAGCTCTCACGAGCCTCCTCTACCCCTTTTCCACTGCCGCGGTGCCGGTGCCTGTGCCCTCTCTGTATTGTACCCAAGCCTAGTTCTGCTATCAGGCTATGCGTTTTTATTTGTTACACATGAAAAAGAAAACATGCCAGTGCCCTACTTGAAAATGTTAAAGTCTTACTCTTAATTGTACAAGTTTTGCTATGCATTCATTATCACATTGTCACGTGTTGGTTGAAAAGCAGCGGGACGGTCTTTGTCAGTGTCTCGGTGCTGGATCTACAGGTTGAGTCAAAGACGACAGGCATACTTAATCCTTTAAGTGTTCCTTGTTTAGTGCTAACGTTTTATCGTGATAAGAGTTGTAATGGACATGCAGTTGTTTTTAATGCAGTATTTCAGATAAACTTTAAAGCAAATACTCAGCTTCCATCTCTCATGTCATTCCATCTTTCCCCAGGTTTTATCCAGGGAGAGATGACAGGTTTTTTCGCCGCCCCGGCTATAAGCTGGGCTTCCAGAGGTACTCTCCTGCTTTAGGACCAAGGCTGCAAGTTTCCACAGCGACAAACTCTTCACCAGTCAGACGCCGGGTGTCTGTTTCGCCGTCCCCCGCCCCCAGTCAACACTCTGACAAGAGTCTCAGTGCCACTGCCCGAGAACAGAAAGACACCAGCACAGGTATGGCCCAACCACTGTGTGTGTGTGTATGTGGTGTGTGTGTGTGTAGAGATTTGTGTGTTTTAGTGTGTAGGTGTTCTGTAGTTTGTACAGAATGTGCATGTTGAATGTTTGTTGTATATGTGAATATGCATCTGGATTTATAGTTTCATTTCAGTCATTGCGTATGTAGATTAAAATGACTTAAGTACAATAGATTGACCTGCAGTATTTTTTTTAATCTCTTCAGTTAGACTCACATGTGTGTTGTCTTTTCTCATGTTTGATCTGGGTTCATGTGTTTTATGTGGAAAAAGTGTGTGTGTATTTGTTTACATTTCATGCATGTGAAAAAAACACAGTATGCATATTTTCCCTCTCACTGACAAGGAGAGACCACTAGGTGGTAGTATATAAGCGAGTGTGTTTCCGTTTGCTGTCAGCTCAGCACGATCAAGTGTTTTTCCCTGTATTTTCCACTTAATCAAGTGTTTCATAATGTTGTAGCAACATTCCTACAATGTGGTTCTTAAACAACAGTGCTTAAAGGATGCTTCAACGAGACATTAAAAGGTTCTCTGACACAGCAAAAGAATGAAAGTGAAGCGGTTTAGTGGTACTTTAATATAAAGATGGGCTGAGATTTTCTAATGTAAGGAACACAGAAAACATATGGTCAATTGAATTGAGATGATCTGGCCATTGTGCACCTTAAAGTACATAGACCAGGATGACAAGTGAAGAATTTGAAGCTGAAGATCAGTCAGAATGTACAATGAAGGTGGTTAATATATTACTGGTAGGCTGAATGTGTATGAGAGAGAGAGAAAGTGAGAGGGAGACAGACAGAGAGATAGAGACAAAAGAGAGAAAAAGAGAGAAAATGTCTGTTTTTGTGTGTGTGAGATTACATGAGACAGATAAAGAGAGTGAATTTGTATATGTTACGTGTCTGTATTTGCATGTGCGTTTGCATCAGAGTTTGTGTGGATGACTAAAGGGCTGGCTGGATTGTGTGGGTGTGAAACTGCTGCTCTCGAACAAGTCTCTCTCTCTCTCTCTCTCTCTCTCTCTCTCTCTCTCTCT
>NC_044503.1:16835956-16873456 GCF_902362185.1 Chanos chanos | reverse complement strand
CTTCCCTCTTTCATCTGCTCCCTCACACGCTTCCACTCCCTCATCTCCGGAGTGTTGACTCTCTGCATTCCTCCATGGTAATTGAATAAGACCGTGCGTGTGTGTGTGTGTGTGTGTGTGTGTATGTGAGAGAGAGAGAGAGGGAGTGGTAATTGTACGAGAGATACCTTTAGCCTGTCTGTGGAGGGATTAATATATGGACAATGTTGCTTGATTCTGACTGGAAAAAGACAGATGTGCTTTTGGTCAGGCACCTGAGAAGATGAGACCCATTTTAAGAGGGTAGTTTGGCCCAGCAGAGCTTACTCTATGCTCCTCTCTGTCTAGATAAATAAAGAAATGTGTGTGTGTGTGTGTGTGTGTGCGCGTGTGTGTACGTGGGTTCTTCAGGTTTATCGGCAGGACTGCGATACTTTCGGCGTGGTCGTGAAAATGCTGGTGGCGAAAGATCCATCTCTGGAAAGGCCCATCCAGTCTTCCCTGCGAGAGAACCTGCGAGACATTGGTCAGCGCTGTGTGGAAGCCATGCAGAAGTTTATCCAGGAGTATGACTCCAGAGAGCCCAGCTCTCCGCTTGACCTACAGCAACTCTGACTTTACCACTGTTCTCAGATCAGTGAAGAAACATGACTGATCCAATCTCAGGATAAGTTTTGCTTAGCTTGCTGCTCTTACAACAGGAGTGATCTGTACTCATATTACCACTGAACAACGCTGATCCTTAAAGCACACTGATCTCAGAACTGTGAAAACCCTCTCTGGTCCAATCTCTTGATACCAGTTATGCTTAGTTTACAAGTCTCAGAAAAGCATTAAGTCCATCTTAATTATCTTTGTATCTCAGAGATACTTATCTCAGAACAGTGAGGTCGCTGACTGATCCCATCGCAGTACAAGAACAACCATGTTTTATCTTGCTAATCTCAGAACTGCGGTAAACTATTCTCTGCTGACTCCTAACCACCAGTGACCCTTAAAAACTGATCTCAGAACAGCTGGAGCCCATATTCATGTAATATCAGAGTAACAGTGGTGCTTCATTCACTGATGCTGAGATCACAGTAATGTTGATATCAGCACTCAGTCATGTGACACATGTCCAGCTTTCCATTACCCCCTGATCTAAGAACAGTAATTAAGTATTTATTTTAACTGCTGATCTCAGATCAGTAACAGACCATACTTGGCCTATCTATTTCACTAAACCTACCGAATGACTGCTGCCTAATATTTCAGGCCATCATGTTTGAAATTGCCCCGATTTGACATGACTCCTGTTATATGAATGGACATAGAAACAAAATATATTAGCATTCATGGTCAGAAGACCAGAAAGCCTCATGGCATATCCAGTTTCACTGTGGGGAAGAGAAGAAAGCTTGTCACTCCTCAGGGCGATTAGGGAATAGTGTGGAAAAGATGGAGAGACAATTCAGAGGAATTTGGAGAGCAGAGGAACTGTTCAGAGTTGGTCTGAGGGGTTTGGTGGTTATCACATCGCATAGGTGTAGGACATGAACCTTATATTTGTCTGAATCAGCTGTGTTTCCCAAACTACACTGAATTAAATATATACAAATACACCATATACACACACACACACACACACACACACACACACACACACACACACACACACACACACACACACACTTTATGTATGTGTGTGTGTATACTTTGTATATGTATATATTTATTTTTATTTATAGAAAAGCACACATGGCCATCACAGCCTGAAGGTCATCCATGCTTGTTTGTCAAGGTCAGGTCAAGACAGACACTTTGTCCTATTCAGATGTTCCAGGCTAAGCTTGTTGAATTGGATAGGCTCTCTTGTTTTAAGATTCTTATTCTGCTGTGTTGTTTGCTGGGCAATGCTGCATTAATCTATGAGAAGCAGTCATCCTTACCCAACTGAAACAACGGCTTACCTTGTTGTCATGAGATCATCAGCGATCCTTTTCCTGGCTGTTAGATCACGATGAATCCTTTTCATGGCAGTCACTGGATCAGTGTGGACCAATTTCCTTGTGACCAAGAGTCATACAGGACCCTTTTCATGATGTTATGAGATCACAAATAATCCCTTCCCTGTCAGTTCTAAGATAACAAGCGATCCCTTCCCTGTCAGTTCTGAGATCACAAGTGAGCATTTTCCTATCTTTTATGAGATCACAAACGATCCCTTTCTTTACAGTGACCATATGTCTTCTTTTTCTCGGACATGTCCTCTTTTTCGGACCTAAAAAATGCGTCCAGTCGGGATTTCTAAATGGCCAAAAATGTCCGGGATTTGACTTTTACTTTCCACAGTCGATTTATTGTGTGTGTGTATTTGCATTGCTTTGACCTTTTTCTTTAGGTCCTGCCCTCTCGCATGCTACCAATGGATGGTTATGTACACTATCATGCCATAAACACTGGTTAAACTGCATCTCATTCATTACTGTTAACACTGCAGCAACAGCCAAGAGACCGTAAGAAAGCTGTAATGCCACCAAAACTTGAATGGAAAGGAATTAGGTCATCTTGCCACTGTTATTATGCTAGCAGTTATTTGTCTTATTAAAGCCTAGCCAGCTATGTATTGTGGCAGTTAAGCACAGATGCAGTTCCACGTTGCATTGTCAAGCATCAGCCTGACATACGCAACGATAGGAACCAAAAGTGACATACACTTAAATTTCCCGGTAAGGTAGGAGGTGAATTTGTCAGCCTGCCACCCCCACCCCCCCTCCCTTTTTTTTTTGAAAACCATAATATTGTCATCCTACCTCTCTTGTCTGTTATGAGATCACCAAGTATCTATTTCCTCTCGGTTATGAGGTCACCATTTGTCCTTGTCCTGGCTATTATGAGATCTCCAGTGATCCTTATTTGGAAAAATTTGCTCAGGGTGGACACAATGCCAAAGTCCACCCAGGACTGGCATTCACTGCTCAGGTGGTTCTGCAACCCTTGTTTGGGTGACCTCTCAGGACACAGCATTAAGCTACAGAATTGTTGTCTTGTTTTTATTTTATTTTTTTTCTTGAGCTTTTTATAGTATCTGACGCTTTGTAGGTTAGAACTGTGTCTGGTCTGTCAGTCATAAAGCAGGCTGGAGCCTGCTCCACATCCAACACTCATAAAAACAGGGCACGCACAGAGTCCGATGTGGAATCATATTAGCATGTTAGCACATATTAGCATGTTAGCACATTTTTGCATGTTAGTGAGGAGTCAAGTTTTTACAGCCAGTTACACTGAGAGCTGTGCTCTATACAGGTGTCCTTATGGAAACAGCAGGACTCCATTCCCTTCTGAAACATCCCAGGCAATGTAATGCTTTGATATCTGTAATGCTGAAATGGTGAATATGACAACATCATGATGGCAATATTTATTAAGTTAAATTAAACGGATAGCAGCATATTAGCAATTATGAGTTGTTGTAACTGAACTTTTCAAATTGACTATGTTTTTCTGACCTGTGAAGCGGCACACTTCTCACTATCAGACCTGCTTTTTCACTGTCGCTTAGTTTTTGATTATCTATTAGAGCTAACTATTAAAGCTAACTGTTCCACCAGTGGTATTCTCTTAACCCCTGTCTCTGCACTTTCTGGTATATTTAAGGAAACCTGCAGCACTTAGACCATGAGAGTGTAAATTCAGGTTTGAAACACTGGATAAAAGAGACTACTCACCCTGAAAGTTGATTTTTAAAGGTGCTTTGGCTGAATTCCATTACATTTTCCCTTAAGTTATGGAACCTCATCATCTCATTACCTGCCGCTTATCCAGGATCAGGTCACGGTGGTAGTGGCCTGAGGAGGGCAGCCCAGACATTCCTTTCCCAGGCCACATCCACCAGCTCCTCCTGGGGGATCACAGCCTTATCGTGGTGGAGGGATTTGTGTGACCCTGTGACCCTGGAAGCTGTGCTGTCTGGAGCATGTAGCTCCTGGTAGGGTCACACAAGACGATACAAATGTACAACAGCCTTTTATTATCTTCTACAGAAATGTCTTACTGATTTTTTTGTTCAAACTGTAAACTCTGGTTTTAAATACAAAGTGAACGAAAAAAAGCTTTTGTCTCAATTATTTATCAAGAAAACTGTTCTGTGAAACTGACATGGTGTTTTCATCTGAATTCCCCAGCAGAATACTGCAAAAACATCAAAAACATCAAACTAAAGTCTTAGGAACAAATACATTACAATCAAGAAATGAGCTATGAATTCTAATAATTCTATTCTTCTTTTCTATGATAATCTATTCTCACGATTCCACAACACAAAGCAATCTGAAATATACTATTTGACATGAATGCTTTACATTGTATACCACAGGAGTAAAGATTTCTCTACATGTTAACGAGATGTAAACAGATGTTGCCATCACCTGTGGGAACTGCGACCACTGAAGTATGAATACTATGACCAGCTGTCAATCATCCACACAACCACAGGACAAATCATGACAAGTGAACATTAATTTACCTGAAAAAAGGAGAAAAAAAAGAAGAGAAAAAAAACCAAAATGCGCAGTGGACATATTTATTGTTTCGTCCAAAGAACTCCTTTATTTCAGAACAAGACAAGAACATCAACTCCACATGCAGTCAGCTTAGGTTTCTACACTCTACAGTATGATACAAATAATGGTTCTTTAGATACAAAATATATAAATATTATAGACCATATTTACAGAACATTTACAATACTACATCCATAACAGTTTTTTTCTTTGTTTCTTTGTTTCTTTGTTTGTTATCACTGTACATACAGATAATAATTTTAAAGAATAATTCAAATTACAACTTTGGGGAAAAAAAGTGTATTGCATGAAAACAGGACTATATTTAACATTGCTGTGATTGAAAGGCAAAAGAATGTAATCATTGTAAACTGCCATTTATGAGACAAGGTGCAAGCAATGATAAGTTGGGAGGGGGGGTATTTACACTGATGAGAGTCAGTGGCCAGTATACAGCGAAATGCAAACCGGTTGTGTTTTTACATTGCTATGAAAGCAGGGGAGGAGGGGGTGGGTACAGAGCTCAGCAAATGAGTTTACACTGAAAGGTAAGTGCTCCCAGTCACCTGGTCCCTAGGGGCCACTGCGTCATCAAGTCCTCTAGATCACATGGCTCAGATCACATGGCTCAACTAATTATGATGTTCATGCCTTACCAAGGAAAGCCATTATTACACTTAAAGCATTTTTCTGATTGAGAATGACTTTGAAATGAAAGCCATAACATAGCAGCCTTCCAGCACTAGTACTGGTCCATCACCTAGACCCTGCAGGCTTCTCTCCAGGACTGCTCTCTGGTTAAAAGCCATGAACATTACACATTTCTATTGCACAAGTTTCTACAAATGAACTTTGAGTTCTCAGAGATACAATATTCAAGATAATACTTAAATAGTTAAACATTAATACTTGAAATCTTTGTGTTGAGTCACAGTAAACAGGACAGCTTTTGTAAGGTCCAAACCCTCAAGCAGACGTCTGATTTATTACTTGATCCAGCTTAAACAGGTTTATAGTTTGTCCAAGTGATGTTTGTATTGGTGGTAGTACATGAGTGAGTGTGTGTGTGTGTGTGTGTGTGTGTGCACTTGCTTGAACACACATACTTACGAGATGATGCAGTTCTTACTCTTCCTCCGTTTGCGTGTGTGAAGCTGGGCATGGCCACCCATAGCAGTAGGGCTGTAGCGATGTCGCAACTCCTCGTTGTCCAGGTAACGCAGCTGCACAGGGCGGGGGATTGGCTCACCTAAGAAGTACCCTTCATCCTCGGTTTCCTCTGTGGAAGAGGAACAGGTGGAGCACAAGTGATCTTCATCCTCCTCTACCTCACCATATCTACCCAAGTATGGTCCAAAACGTGGACCGCCGGGGTCTTGTAAGGTCAAGTCTGAGGTCGTGCGAGGGCACGGCCGGAAGAACTGCTGTCTGTACCCGCAGTTCCTTCCGAAGAGGTCGCGTGATGCCCTGGAGGAAGGGAAGTCATCGCGGAACTGCCTCTGGGCTGGGTCGCCAGGGTAACCCTGGCCGTCATCGGCAAGGTGGAGGGCGTTGTCTGAGCGGGAGCGGCGGGAGCGATGGCGACGCCTGTGGCTTTTGTGAGGACGATGTCGCCGTTGCCGTTGTCGAGGGGAGTCCGGGCCGTTTGCTCGTCTGTGTCGAGGCGTTACGTGGACGTTTCCCATGCTTCCCGCCAAGCCCACGCCCAAACGACCTTTCACCTGTTCCTCAAAACTCAAGCCTCGAGGGGAATCCCAGTACAGCTGGGGAGGGTACCGCAGCCTCACGGGCAAACCCAGCTCAGCCAGGGGTCGTGGTACAGAGCTCAGAGACTCCGTGCTCCGGAACTGCATGGAGGAGTTGAGCGTACCCATAGTGCTCTTTTCTGAGACGTTAACGCCGGAGTCCTTGCTCAGGTCGGGCATGGAGAAACGGGACAGGTGCTCCTGGCGCCTCGTTGTCCCGTCCAGTGAATTTCCTGCTCAACAGAGATAAAACCATCATGTATCAAATACTGCTATGTGAGGCCTTTTTATCTGTAAAAGGCTTAACATTATCCTCACTCAAACATAGGAGAATCTGATCTTCAGAGTTAAAGGTAACTTTAATATTTGATGTAAATGCAATTACCAACATCATTTTGGTAAATTATGACATTTCACAACCTGTTTTTAAGGAAATGTCAAAATGACTATTTGGGGAATCTTGGTATGAGTCATAAACTGAGTAGTGATAAGTTTACTGGCATAAATGAATAACAGCATTGAAACATTGTTCCTTTATTCTTTATCCGTGTCGTTCATTGGGGTTGTGCAACAGTTTTATTTGTGAGTATTGTGCAACTATGTTCTTTGTGTGTGTGTGTGTGTGTGTGTGTGTGTATGTGTATGTGTAAGCACCTGTGGCATAGGACAGGGCTAGGGAATCAGCAGACCCTCGGGGGGTCTGCTCCAGGGGTGTGAGCTCTCCAAATCCCGGCCCTCCAATCGGATGTCTGCTCCGAATGAGTGGTGGCCGCACCTCCCGTGGGAATCCCATCATGCTCACGCTGCGTTTGTCAGAGAACCCTCCTGGACCGCCGCGGCTGGACGTCTCATTGAAGCTCATCTGTGTCTTAAGCTTGGGTGTGCGGAACTCCGGGTCCTGCCCATGGTGCATCCAGTTCTCGTTGAATGAGTGGCCCCTCAGGGCCGCCATCACAGGTTTCTTTGGGTTCCCTGCCCCGGGCTGCTCTTTGGGCCAGGGCTCTGGGTTCGCCCCTCCTGCTTTGGGAGGCTGGCTTGGGGAAGGAGGGTAAGGTCCACGCATGTTGCACTGACCCAGGAGCTGCATGGGAGTTTGGGAAGGGGAGGCCTCTCTCTGGGTGGGGTCGTAAGGGTACGACTCATCGCGGCTCATCCACACTGCCTGCTCGCGGTTCAGGCTTGGGGTGCGGCTCGGAGTTCTGCTGGGGGTCCTGCTCGGGGTGCGGTTGGGCGTGCGGCTTGGGGTGCGGTTCGGAGTCGGGCTGGACACGGTCAGCAGGTCCATCTGAACTGCAAGTGGCTCCATGTCAGCTGAGAGCCGGTCCTGGGACGGGGGGGCTGTGGTCGACGCCTGCCGCCCTTCACCTTTCCCTTTTCCGATGTGGGTGCTGCGACGCGATTGGCGGGAGCGAGCGCTCTGGAAAGCCGAGTCAGAGGAATCGGAGAGATCGGGCTCCTCGCCCTGGCTGCAGTTGCGGGAACAGTAGATCTGACCCTGTTTGGGCAGGAAAGGGCGACCCAGCAGAGACTGGCGACAGCGGGCACAGCAGAAGCACTCCTCTGTAGCATGCCAGTGCTGACCTTCATATGCCATCTGACCCTGGTCTATACCTGCACAGTGCACACACACGCACACGCGCACACACGCACAAGCACACACACACACACACACACACACACAAAAATAGCCATCAGAATAAGACTACTGCAGCCTAAAAATCTACACCAGCAACTTGTATAATACGTATAATACGTAGCAGCACAGACTTGCTGATTGTACAAAATGGAAATCTTGAATCTTCCCTGTTTCCTGCCATACATTTCTGTAAGTAGAGTCCACATTTTCCCCGTCAACTCAAGCAGGTCTTGCACCTCTTATTCTGCTGATTTTAACTGAAAGGATAACTGAAAGGTGATTTTTTTAAAGCCAAGTCGTACGTGTGCTTCACATTATATATCCCTCCTGAAGAAGTTAATCTGAATCCATTCTGAGCCATGAGAACCAATTGTCTTTTATAGTGTCCATATACAGTATGTCAGTCTGAATATAATTCATCCCTGTCAGATCAAGTTTTTTTTTTTTTTCATCTCCAGGCCAGTTTAGCTTAAAGCACTGGGACTGCTGAGGTAAGATTTCAACCCCCATCCCCCCTGTGAGACAGCGCCACGTTATTTAAACGTGTTAGAATGGGCTGAGCTGAGGACGACTTGGCCAACCGCTCTTTTAACGTCTCGGGGGAGGACTTCGCAATCCACACGCAAGCCTGGCACAGCATCCATGCCTCATTACGTACACACACATAGCTGGTTTCTGTTTCGTGACAAAATCACTCTCCACATAAATTTGTAAACAGAAATGTTGTATTTATACTGTCAGTATGTTTTTACCTTATTTCATGTTCAATGTTTATGTAAATGGACGTAATTTAAACACTATTGTTGTGTTTTATGGGTGTGGGGTTTTTTTTGGACGTCTGTTGTCATAGATTTCTGAGCATATGCCACATAATGGTTTTAATCACAAACCAGCTGTTCCTTCACTGGGAGGGACCAAGAGAGAGAGAGAAGAAAAGAGGGAAAGAGAGGGAACTGAGGAAAAGAGAGAACAATACAGAAGAAGACAGAAGGAGAGAAGACACACTCACAGAGAGAGAGAGAGAGAAAGACAGTGAGAGAGAGAGAGAGAGTGAGAGAGAG
This sequence comes from Chanos chanos, assembly GCF_902362185.1. NCBI lineage: Eukaryota > Metazoa > Chordata > Actinopteri > Gonorynchiformes > Chanidae > Chanos > Chanos chanos. Next base: position 16,864,491 of record NC_044503.1, on the reverse strand, counting down.
AGAGAGAGAGAGAGAGAAAGAAGGAGGAGTGGTTTGTACCTATGTGTTGTCCACAGGCATCGCAGTATTCAGCATACAGAGACTCAAAGCAGTTGCAGCAGTGAGGTCTTCCCTCCCTCATGATGTAGCGTTGGCCTCCAAGTGGAGCCTCACACTCGTAACAGCAGAAATGCTTCATATGCCAGTGCCTGCCCTCCGCCTCCGTGCACTCATCAGCAAAGATAATCTACAGCAGACAGGAGGAGAGATCTCTCACTTACGTTTATCTACTGACAAAACCACCATCATCATCACATCTCCACTGCTCTCCGTTTTACTGAAGGAGTTTTCAGAGGGAGTCATGCTTGTATCAACGGGTGAAGTTAGGGTTTGGATTTAAAGCAGAATATTAAGATGTTGGAAGAATATTCTGGTGTTGTTTGTTTTGATGTGCTAAAATTTCAGGGTTCAAATGAAAGTTTTGTGCCTAGGATCATGGTAACGCTGGTAGAGACTGAAGTTTGAAAACTGGCCAACTGGTTTGGGCTTGTGGGTTTAGAATCCGAGGGGAGGTCCGGGATTAATAAAGAGAAGGATAATTCTGTGTGCCCATTGTGAGGTTAAGGGGTGTGTTTGTGTGTGTGTGTGTGTGGGGGGGGGGGGGGGGGGGCAGACCTCATCACAGGCGGAACAGCGGGGTTTGAGGCACTCTGCATGGTGACGGCCACAGTAAATCTTGCCGTCCTGGTGGAAGTAGATGAGATCCACCAGCAGCTCCGCACACACACAGCAGACGAAACAGTGAGGATGCCAGCACAAGCCGTGGCCGACTCGAGTCGCAAACACAGCAATGTCACCTCCGTTTATCTGCCCGCCGCACTGAGCCAGAGAGACAGACAGAGAATGAGTGAGTAAAATAGAATTGCGGTGGTGAGGTTGAATTGTAAACACATCTTTAGATGATTTAGAGTGATGACCTCTTCATAGCTGGCGTCCACTGTAGGAGAGGGATGTTTGATTGTTCAGTTGTGTGGCTGTACATGTGCTCTGAAATAGCTCCCGGTGTGAGTAAAGGTATGACTCTAGGCGTTATTGTGTATCTGTGACGGTGAATATGGCACAGTTGTGCAGTTGTGATGGTGTGTGTGTTGTAGTTGAGTCACATACATCGAGTCCAAGTCGAGTCTCAAGTCTCCACTGCTCAAGTCCAAGTCCAAGTCCATGACTGTTTTAGAAGTGTTTGAGTCCAAGTCTGAGTGCGAGTCCAAGTCCCTGTTGTTTGAGTCTAAGTCCAAGTCCGAGTCAAGGTGTCAGAAATAAATGTTATCAAATTAAATCAATCTGGGATAAAGAGGACAGAGATTTTTTTCAACCTTTTATACCATAAAGATTTTTAACAACTTCAGGTTTTTATTGATGGACTTCACTTCCAGTGTATGTACATGTAACTGGATGTCAATAAAGCAATAACATAACTTGAGGATGTGGTATATGGGGGTTGCTGTGCTGTTTACATTACAGTAGTTTTACACTCAGCTATAACCTCTTGTGACATTTTATACATGGAAATAATAGCTCTACAGAGGCTTGGCCACATAATAAATAATAAAGTTGTTTTAATCTTTTTTATGGAAACAATTCAGTGCAGTTCAAATATGGTGAGGTAGCCTATACAAAGGTTATAAATATGACTTAGAATGTCTCTTGGAACAATGCACAGTTGGTACAAACTGTTGTATAAAACAAAATGAAAGGAACCTCAGCTTGACAGCGAAATAAAACTCAATGAGTATGTGAAAAAGTCACTTTTTAGTCAACCAGAGATGAGAGGGGAAGTTCTTTAGTTTACTTTTAGTTTTGTTGGAGCTTCACATAAAACGTTGGAATGTGGAAATAATCCGAGAAGGACGGCAGAGTGGGGTCGAGATAACGCTCCTTAAGAGACATTCATGGCAAATAGCAAAATACCACAATCTGTTGGTAAAACTTTAGTGAAATAACAAAGTAACTGCAGCAATTTGCTTCTTCTACGGATGTTAGAATGATTACGTAAGGCTTAGCTGGGAGAGGAATGCACTGACAGGTGAAGACACAGAGATGGGGGAACTTCTGGACTGGACGATCTGTCTGTCATCATTTCTCTCTTCCTTCAACAACACAGGCAGAACAAAAGTGCAACAGGTTGGTCACATATTTGCGTCCAAGTCCTTAGTCGCAAACTGTCGAGTCTGAGTCCATGTCCAAACCCTAAACTGTCAAGTCCGAGCAACAGTCATGATGACTCGAGTTCAAGCCCAACTCACCTGGACTCAGGTACTACAACACTGGTGTGTGTGTGCGGTACAGTTGTGTGTTTGTGATGGTGTGGTGGTGTAGTTGTGTAGCTGTGACAGTGAAGGTGGTTCAGTAATGTGTGTATGTAGTGTAGTTGTGTGTTTGTGATGGTGTGTGTGGTAGAGTTGTGACAGTGTGTGTGGTGTAGTTTTGACGGTGGGTGTGGTGTAGTTGTGTAGCTGTGACAATGAATGTGGTTCAGTAGTGATGGTGTGTGTGGTGTAATTGTGACAGTGTGTGTAGTGTAATTGTGATGGTGTGTGTGATAGAGTTGTGTAGTTGTATAGTTGGAGGTACCTGTTCACAGATGGCTCCAGTAACAGTGAGAGGCAGAGGGCGGACGGTGCCTCTGCCCAGATTGTCTCTCTTACGCTGGTTACTGAAGATCTTCAGCTCTCTCTTCTCCTCTTCATCCAGAGTGTTACAGTACCGCACCTGAGAACCACATCATCATCTTCATTGTCATCATCATCATTATCAGAGGAGAGCGGTTAAAAACCTCACTTAAGTTAAAGTATTGTTATTTTTAAAAAAAAACATTGACTCCAACAGAATTAGAAGTGGCCCATCAAAAATCAACTTGACAAAGGGCACAGAAGTACCACACCAAAAAAACACAACAACAACAACAAAAAAAACCGTCAGTAACATATTTTATTTAGGAATTTTGACATCTCTTGGAAAACGAAGTTACTTACACAAAAAGTGGCATTTATCACATTTTTTAGACTAAGCTGAACATAGATTTCAAGATAGGCAATGGTTTCTCTCTCTCTACTGATCTGCTCAACTGAACTGACCTCCAAACTGAAGGACACAGGCCTTTTCTCTTTTCCTGTTTTTACCAAGATTTATTGCTGTTGGTCTAATCGAAGACTGAAAACCAATCAGCGAGGACACAAACTCAAGAAAGAGAGACAATGCAGCAAGATGAGAAGGACAAGATGTAATAATGTTTTCGCTGCACAAAAGTGTGACTCTAAAGTGCATTTCTCTCTTTACAAAAACACTCATGCACATGTGAAATGTAATGGTCAGCAGAAAATACTTGGTGAAATACAAATTCCTCTGAACTGACATATAATGAAGTAAATATGAAATATGACTCATTACTGCCTATCATTGTTATCTTATCATCACCATACTGGCCAGCTGGTATATTCAAGTGGTCACCAGCACTTTCCCTAAAGTGGTCCCCAGCACTTTCCCATTTTAGCTTTAACTCTAATTTAACACACTCACTCCCCAAATTCAGAGGCTCCTGATACATACAGGCATGTCCTATAGGACAGTGATCCTCAGCTCCAGTCCTGGGGACCCCCTGTCATGCACGTCTTCATTATCACAGTTAATTGAGCTAATCAAGGGCTTGATGATTTATTGATCAGTGGAATCAGGTGTGTCAGTCCTGAGTTAAAATAAAGATGTGCAGGACAGGGGGTCCTCAGGACTGGATTTGAGAATCACTGCTATAGGAGAGTGTCTCCCCAGGGAAGAAGACAGCCCAGCGTATGAATGAAACTGCACACTCCTGCTGTGAAGGGAACCGAATAACTCCCATGTGGTTTTAGCATTCAAAAAATACACTCCACATAAAGGCCTTCCCCCACGATTTTAATTTGAAACCGCAAATAAGAAAACTGACACCACCTTGGCAGTGCTACAGTAAGACCCTGATCCTAAGTCTCTTTGGGGATGTACAGTACACATGGTGTGGGATGCATCTGACATATTATAATAGACACGCGTTTGAAACCAAACGCTTCATTATAGCAGTCTTAAAATAGTCTGAAAACTTAAACAGCATTCTGGAATTCTCTCTAAGTGTTTGGAATCGCAGGAGGAATCCTTGCTGACGAGCTCATTCACACTTAAAACATTCCGCAAACAAAGCAACACAAAGAGGCGGTGTCTCTGTGGACACAACCGTAGACTCTTCTGGATTTTGTTTTGGCCTATAAAATGACACAAGGCAAATAATACTAATAATACTAATAATAATAATAATAATAATAATAATAATAATAATAATTATTATTATTATAATAATCTGTTATTGCTTTACTTCCCCTTGGGAAAAAATGGTAAAACTTGTATTGTTTTATTATGGTTAAAAGGAGTGGAAGAAATGAAGAAATGGAGTTTTGTGTCTAAAGATGGAGTGACTGATGTGGAGGAGTAGAGAGGGAGGGTTTCTGACCTCATTGTCATGTGGTGGGAGCTGATGCAGGAGCTGTTTGAGACGATGCTTCTCCCCAATACTGTTTACATATGGGACTTTGTCCTCTGGTAGAAAACTGTAGTACTGATGAACCTGAAAACAAACACACGCGCACACACACGTACGCACACACACACACAAATTACAGAGTTTTCTAGCTGAAAACTGTTAATAAATAATAATGACACTAAAGCAATCAAAACAAATAATTATCATATTTTATTGCATACTTTAACCTAATTAAACAAACAGAATTATTAATGGCTAATAAAGAACAGCTTGAAATCTTCTGACAAAGTACATTAAAATGAGCTACACTAATTCAGCTCTTAGTTATTAGGTAACAGTTTTCATACACTGGTTAAAATTGTTTCACTCTAAGTATTTAGTATTGTTATTACCTGTTTTCTTTGCTGTAAACCTGCCCTTTGAGACTTTAAACAGTGATACTGGGCTTTAAACAAACTTGAACTTATTAGTATGTAAATATTTTAGAATTTAAAGAGTTCATTAGGTTTTCTCATTGGACTCTCCATTTTGAGTTTGGAAAACAAAACACGCTGATTCTTTCACTAACTCCTGAGCGCAGAAACTGCATGTGCTGTGCCTGTCACATTTTTCTCAAACAAAGACATGGAGGAAAGTTCTAGAAATCTCAAGGATGAATACAAACCCTTCCCTGTGTTCACGTTTTTATGGTAAATTCATCAGAGATTCCATTTCTCTCCTAACATTCTCCCAAGGTTACATTTCTTTTCTTTTGCTCTGACCTTGTGCTTAACGTATGAATCAACAGCACGGGAGAAGACAGCTGCAGTCAGCGGAGACGTATGGGTTTGTCCCTGAGCAACTCCTCTACTGTTCATGTTCTGCACTAACTAACCTAAATGTACATACACACAGTCCCATTCGAAGTGAGGACTATTGTAGAAACATATTATTTATCTAACAGTTACATCTCATTTGACTGACATCTTTAGTTCATGCTACGCAAAGGTTAATTTCTTATTAGTCCCAGTAAGTTCAGGCCTCCTGAAAAAAAAAAAAAAAAATTCTAAATTCTGATCCCCAATCAGTTTGGGTGTAAAATTTGATCTGTGTCAACCAAAGTGTGTTTTTCAGTGCGTTTCAAAACAAGCAATAGCACAGGTGGATTAAATAGAGTTGCTTGGGAGAATTAGAAAAAAAAGTTCAAAAAGTGGACCAGTGGTTTGATTGAGGAGACTGTTAATCCTCTGAGACACCTTGTTTAGAGCCGTGTCAGAGCCTAATTCAATCAAACTGTCAATCAAACTGCTATAGCGACACTGAAATATATCTGATGCTACATCTGTGCCCAAAAATATAGCGCAACCAACTCCACCTGGGTCACATACCCGTGTCTGACGTAATATTTACAAATATTTCACTTCTATTTTATTTGTCCTGTTTCTGAAAAGCTATTTTCTTATATCTGAATAGGAAAAATCTGGGTGGGTTTTTAAAGTATGGCGACTTGTCACATAGCGATGGGAATTCTGGCTCTTTTTATAGAGCCGGATCATTTGGCTCAGCTAAGCTATAAGAGCCAGCTCTTTTGGCTCTCAAATGGCTCTTCATATCGTGCCATTTCTGGGTCTTATAATTCAGCCAAATTTAGCAATGTTTTGACCTATGATTGGTATGTGTGCACGTTTATCACTTAACTTATTCAGTGTAATTACACTAAACCTTATCATTTCCAGAATACCATTATTTTACATTATGTCTGCTATAAAAACATTACTATAAAAATATCAAACACTATTACACATGTGTATTGAACGTTTTATTTACATTGAACGTTGTAAATTAGCGTTTCACATCTACATGTTACTTTCTTTACAACTGTCACTCATCTTGTTTTTTGCTGTTCGCGCCCTCCTCTCGTCTCTGTGCTCTGTAGACCGTCAGACCCCCCTGCCCCCACCTCCCTCCCCTGATGGTACGATCCTTGTCTGTCATCACACGTGACTGGTCGCACGGCACGCACATCAACACAAGTCAGTGTATGGGGATCCCGTTGCCGAACAGTGTGGCGAAAAGATTATCCTGTTATTCTGTCTTTAACTAATCAACAACAACAACGAAAAACAAACAAACAAAAGACATCCCATCGTCGACGTAAAGTAGCCAGCTCATAGAGCCGACTCGTTCGCAACCGACAAATCACTATTGTCACAGTCCACACACAACAGATGGTAAATCTAGTCATGGCAGAAACACACACTATTCTAGAGTGTTTTTAAGCGATTCCGTTGTAGCCCTGTTGAATGTTGAATGCCCCTGGCTCATTTTGTAAAGTTATGAAATTATTTGTTTATGGTGTACTTAATCAGTAGGTTTCTGAGAACCGTCTAAGCTGTTCAGTTTTACTACTAGTAATTGGTCGTGTTCGTTGTTGCAGGTATTCATTGTAACTTAAGAGAAAGATGCTTTTCTGTGTGCTAGGCATATTTAGATGTCTTGTTCGTGCAGAGGCTAATAGTTTGTCAATTAGCTGTAAACGCACGGTTCAGCCCACCGCACGCTGTAGACTACAACGCAAACAGAAAATCCGTTCCCCTGGATCCGTCCGAGAAAGAAGATTTTCCGTACTCCTCCAATCGTCAGCACCCATCCTGCCATCCTTTCCATTCCACACCAGCTGGAGTCTGAAAACCACTTTGCCGCTCAGCCCCGCTTCTAAGAATATCCGATTTTTTCATTGTTTGCTCTGTTAGAGCGAAAGGGCTGTATTGTTTTTCGGCCACCACATACCCAGGTTTTGTTCAGGCCTGTACACTGTAAATTCCCCCACCCCACCCCCAGCTCTTAATTGTGTGTGTGCGCGTGCCCACAGTTCAATATTGAAAGTGCTGAAAATCACTTCGTGTTTGTTAAAGAACATTTTCATACTGAAATACAGTCAAGGAAGGGAAGTTAAGAAAAAGTATAGAAATCTAAACATACCAAAGTAAAACTGCCCCGAGAAACTAAACAGGCAGCATTTGGTTTTTCTGACTGAGAACTTACTAAGGCATACTCACTGTCTGTGTTTTTTACTTGTTACCTTTCATAAACAGTTGTGATAATTTGTTATATATTAGCATGAATAGTTTTGCACTATAGTCTTGCTGAGTCTGAAAGTAGACCAGTAAAAGTAGGTTAATTAATAAAACAGGCATTCTAAATAAGCTATACAGCCTAAACTAGGTAACTTTAATTTAAATGAAAAAGAGGTTTTAGAAACCCTTCTTTAGAGGAGCAGTAAACCAACTCAGGGCGTTACTCTCTGTATCTAAGGGTGAAGAAAGTGCTATGCCACAAATGACTCAGGATGTGAGATAATAAAGGAGGCAGCAGGATGTTGCAGAGTGAAAGCGATTGCATGTTTTTTAGTGTTTGTTCAGCACCCCCCCCCCCCCCCCCCCCCCCCTAAAAAAAAACAAGCTACAGTAAATTCTGGCATGTGCAAAGGAAGGGACAGCAAAATCACTGTTATCAGACTGGAGCAATTGGACATTACAAGCAGAGCTCCTAAAATAGGAAACATCTCTCTCTCCTTTTCTCTCTCTCTCTCTCTCTCTCTCTGTGTGTGTGTGTTTGCTCCTGATCTGGGGGCAAAGTGGTGTGCAAACCTGGAGATTTCCATAAAGACGCTGTCTGTGTGTTTGTGTGCGGAGTAGGCAAACTGCTCTTCTCATACTTCTGTACAGATTGAAATGACAGTTAACTGCTGGTGTGGAATCTTAATGACCAGAGAGAGAGAGGAGATTAACAACCAGTCAGTGCATGAAAGACAACGCTACAGTGATGTCTCGTTAGATTGTTCATCAGTCTTCTCTCACACCTCATCGGCTGAGGTATCATTTAAAATTTTTTCCCACATAGAAAATGGACACTGCACCCAATCCAGTCCAATGCAGTGATGAATCCGGCTCAGATCCGTAAAACAGATATGGCCCGGTATCTTTTTACACAGCTGGCCAAAACCGACATTGGTCTGTTTGATTATCTGATACAAACAAGGACAAGAATCCACCAGTTCCACCTTTAATATCACAAAACCCGGCACAGGTCTGTAAGTCTTTTCACATCATGGCCCAAATGTGCTGTAGACTCATTTTATTCCAGACTGACATTGGCCCAGCTCTACCTCAGTCTCCACCATTAACACTGTTGCCCTAGACCTCTGCACCTTACAGTAAAAACTGGGCACAACCTTCTAGATGTCTCCCCTGATACATGTAGAGTCAACTGTCACTGCTTTTCATCAGGAAGCCCTGACACACGCAGAGGTCTAACCATGTTCCTCAGATCTGCCCACCAATTGGACCGAGGCAATGATAACCACCTGCTGGCTCCCCGTAAACGTCACCAGTTGTGTTTGTGGGGATGCCCGGCCAAGCCAGAAGCACCACTGAGCCCTGGATGGAGACCCAGATGCCTGGGATGGTGGGTTCACTGTGCCAGCCAAGCACCCTAACCCTGCCTACTCATACACCGCAAAAAAGCTCACCACTGGAGCATGTTCTCAGTGGATTCAGAGTGTACTCTTTCCATAGTCAGCATAAATACACTATGTAGTGCCTGTACACATTTGTTCCACAGTCAGCAAATTCTGATGTGGAGTGAATGTCCTCTGACTCCATTGGATGATCCACACTAGTAGTGTCATCTTGGGTCTGTGGACCCGCTCTGGCACACAGTGCGGGTGTGACTGTCGCCCAGATTTACGGGCGGATTCAACACCAAGTCAGCTGCTCTGTGGGTAGAGATGAAGAGTCTCACTGTGCCAAGTCACAAAGGGAGAATTGTTACCAGCACTCACCTCCTGGGAGTGTGTGTGTGTGTGTGTCTGTCTGTGTGTGTGAGTGCGTGTGTGTGTGTCTTATATCTAGTGAACGTTAGAGCAATCTGGTCACATGCATGAGCGCTGGCATAGGGACCAGCGGTATCTAGGCAACCAGCGGTAGTTTATTGGCTGTCTGAGTGAGGTAATAGTTTTAGACTGAATGTGACTGAGGCCAGTGACTCTGTCACTCCATACACAGAGGTAATCAAGGAAAGAGAGAGAGAGAGAGACAGAGAGAGAGAGAGAAAGGATATAGCTGCCTTTCCTTTGATACACAAAAAGGTACTGGCAGCATTCTAAATGAACAGCGATTTTTCAGTGTAATGCTCGACAATCAATTTCAGAGATGGGGAGAAAGAGAGAGAGAGAGAGAGAGAGAGAGCGCGAGGCGAACATGTGCAGTGTCTCTGAAAGGATGAGAAAGAGTGAGAGAGTGTTTGCATCGTTCTGAAGCTTCCCTCACGTTCAGAGAGCCTGTGTAGGACAAAAACACAAATCGTTCCCCATTCTCCGTCATTCTCCTTTATAAAACCTCTCACATGATTGTGAAGCACATTGAACTTATATGTGAGCAAGCAAATTTATGGGGGTTGAGTTTCAGATTTGGCTGTTCACAGCGTGGTCACGGTGTATAGTTTTCTCGTGACAGTTCACAGGTTGTCCTAACAGGAAACCGTCTCCTTATGTTAAAGCACTGAACCGCGATGTGTTTTCCCCGGCTAACCCGCCACGCTCCGCGGGTCTAATCTCAGCGGTTTTCTTTCTACTCCCTTCTTCCTCCCACAAGCATTTCTCACACATATACCCCATGTCTCTCAGTCCCTGCCATTTCTCTAAAATCTCTGTGTGCATTTCTCTGTTTGCTATCCAGATTTTTGGCCTTTTTTCAATGCCTTTTCTTTCTCGCTTTCCTTCCCCTGACTGTGAGATTTTCTTTGTGTCAGTTGCGAAGTTATCTTCTTTTTGATTATGAATTCTACACCTTAAACCCTTAAAATCTCTCTCTCTCTCTCTCTCTTTCACACAAACACACACACACAGTGTTTGCCCTGAGGGGAAGCTCTGTGGCATTGCAGAAGAATAAATAAACTGTTGTTCTGCTCTCTCATGTGCTGGACAGGATACCATGTTCTGGAGATCTTTAAAAATATCAAAACACAGATCTATAAATGAATCGGACTAAGCACATGGAGCGGTGCGCATGCTTTGGGCCCAGAGGCTGTTGTGGCTTATGTAAACTTATCTCTCAGTCCAATGACCCGTAAAGGATAATGTGACCTATTCCAGACAGGACATCACAAAACCACACATCTCTCACATCCAAGACTCAGTAACAACACTGACCGCAGTGACAGACTGACTGAGGGAATATTGAGTGCAAACTGAGTGTGTGTGTGTTTGTGTGTATGTGAATAAGAGAGTGAGAGAGAGAGAGTGGCTGAGAGATTGTGTACGTGTGTGCCCAAGAGTGTGTGTGTGACTGTGTGTATATATGTGTGTGTGTGTGTAAATATGAGTATGCATATGTGTGTGTGTGTATGTGTGTGTTACCTGTTCAGGTTTCAGGCCAGGGGGGACCCAGGCGTATTCCTCCAGGGCGCAGCCGGAGTCGTCGTCTGACGTAGAATTCCTCTGGAAATCAAACATGAGCTTAGAGACTGTCCTCTCCATGTCCAGGGCCATCCCTACCACCTCATACCACTGTCTGAGGAGAGAGAGAATTAAACTCATAACACTCCCTATAAATAGACACACACAGACACACACACACACACTCAATTAATCTCATACCACTCCCTCTGCACACACACACACACTCACAGAATTAAATTCTTACCACAGACATGCGCATACATGACATATGTACATAGGATAAAATTATATTTTGCATTTTCCTTCCATTGCAGAATAATCTTAATCTTTAACACATATATTTAAGGCCACAGTAGAGAGTGAGAGATTTTACATAGATCTTAATGTGATATATGTGTTTCAGTCTCGTTGCAGTAATGTGTTTCACATCATCACACAGATATACTGTGTGTTCTCTCCCTCTCTCTCTCTCATTCCCTCTCTCTCTCACTCACTCACTCACATACACACACACTGTCTCCTCCTCGTGCTGTTTTATAATGTTTAGATTTGATTATGCAGATTCATGGCAGTAATGCATGGAGGCCCCAAAACCATGGCACACACAAACACCAGCATGAAAACAGGAAATGAACTCCTGTATGTTTCAGAAACAAGTGTTTACACTGGATTAAGAAGCCTTTTGAAGGACGTAGAGGCAAGAGAAGGCAGTCGGATTTTTGACATTCATTAGAATGCAATGCTTGGCAATTCAGACTCATGTTCACTCCCAGAAACAGGCCCCGTAAACACTGCTGTTGAAAATTGGACTGACAAGGAATCAAATATGGTCTGGTCTCAACAGTCAGTCCGAACACACATACAACAGCATCTCAATGACTGCTTTCAATATAGCAAAGGAAACACAGGGAAGAGGTAAAAAAAAAAGAATTCATTAAAAACGAATTCATGAAAGAAAGTTCGAGAAACAGAATATTGTTTTAGTTTGGACTTCATAAATGTTTGAGAACAGTTATTAAAATGGGCTCTTGTACCTTAATTCAAAGCATTGGATGAAAGAAAGAAAGAGAGAGAGAGAGAGAGAGAGAGAGAGAGAAAGAGAGAGAAATTCATACAGTCACACAGATACGTATGACTACCTTGTGAGCATGTTTGTGCTTTGGGTGCAGTGTTTTTGGAAAGACACAAAATTAAAAAGCCATTACAGTGGAGAGCTGAGCAGTGGGAGAAATTTACAGCACTGTCAAGTGGAGGAGACTCTCTGCTAAACCCAAAGCATCTCTATCATCACTTTTCATACGCACTGAATTATCACAAGCTCCCACAACTTATCACTGCTGCTCAATTGTTGTACCGCTAAAAGAATAAGTCAGTGATGCTAAGTCTTGGCTTTAAGTAATCACACATCGTCATGTTTCAGGAAAACTAACAATGGCACTGAAACCTGTCAGTTTGCTGTAGTTATAACTTAAATGAGGGATGATGTTGTCAAAAAACAGGGATGAGAGATTGTGAAATGAAATGAGACAAATTAAGTTTTGTGCACGCATAAATGGGTAATGAAAGATGGAATGTTTTGACTCCTGGAATGATGAGAAGGACGATTTCTGCTCCTCAACTTCTTACAATAAATTCACCAATAAACATAATATTCTCCGGCCTCTAATAACGCACACACACACGTGCACACACACGCACACACACACACACACAAATGAGAACTTAATCCACAAACAGCATATCACGAACAACCCAACCACCATCATCTCCACCCAAGAACATCATCATCATCATCACCATCATCATCATCATCATCATCATCATCACTGCAACCATCATCACTGTGGTCTCTGTGCTATCTGTTATCCAGCTGTAGACAGCTTGTCTGTGATTGACAGCCATATTATGTGCATTAGCATACTGCTAGTGACTGGTGGTGTGGCCCTGTTCAATGCCCACAGACTGTGTGCTGCCTGATCTGCATGTGGAAGCTCTCTCTCTGAGCAGAGAGCACAAAGCTGTGCGTTGGAGGGAGTCCGCGGTGAAAATACACACACATATTCCTGACTTACCCAGGTTGTCTGTGTGTGTGTGTGTGTGTGTGTGTGCATCCATGTGAAGCGAGGTAAGTACTTTTTTCATATTGATGAAGTGATTGAATGATATGAGAGATAGCTGTGACTTAATTTTGCCCAAAGGGAATGATGTCACAAATATAGACCTGCAACCTGGCAACAATACAACTCAGTTAAACCAACAGCTAAAAACTGATCTTTCCAAGATGGAGAGAGAGAGAGAGAGAGAGAGAGAGAGAGGTGGGGGGGAGAGACCATAAGACATCAGAGTTAGAGAGCAAGAACATCAGCAGTTACACAAGCCTCTTTACACCACAAAACAACAACAACATCAACATCAACAACAACAACAACAACAACAACAAAACACTCACATACACACAATCACACAGCCTGTCCCAACCCAACACAGACTGCAATCAGTAATCATACTTCATTTCCCTCTTCAGCCATAAACAATCAAGTCATCATGGGCAGCACGCACACACACACACACACACACTCGCGGATCTGTAGCATAGGCTGTAATCCTAACTGCGACACACTCCACAGAGTCATCTAAGAGTAGAGAATAAAGAGATCCATACAGACCTGCCTTACTGCTCTTCTTCTCATCAGCAAACCCACAAATAGCCAGAGGTTCTCAGAGAGAGAGAGAGAGAGGGAGAGAGAGAGAGAGAGAGAGAGGGGTGCTGAAAGAAAACGCTTTTCTCTTTCACGTGTCATGCCTCATCCTTTTCTCTGCGTGCAGATTTGACTGGCTTCTGTGTGGGTGTATGTGAGAGAGCGAGAGGGAGAGGAGAAAGAGAGAGAGAGAGAGAGAGAGGAGAGAGAGAGAGAGAGAGAGAGAGAGAGAGAGAGAACTCTTATTTATGTAAAAGCCTAACGCGAGAGAGGCACTCTTGGCTGAAGCACTGATGCTGACCATGTTTTGGCACGGATTAACCCCTTCCATCTCAGATATTTTCAATGTGCTGCCTCCTCAGACTTAAACAAGAATAACCTTTCATTCGGATTACATTTAAAGCTTCCACTGTTAATGCTTTAAGAACACAGACTTTATTAAATCAAAGACTAGGCAAAACAGTCCAGTCGAAGGGTAAGTTTGTAACTGAACAGAACCAGAACAGTAGAGGTAACTATTGTAACACTGAAAGTAAAAAAAAGCATCTCGACTTTTCACAGTCCACTGTACCATCGGAGAGGCACTGCAGTCCTGTCCGCGGTGAATGGTACGATACAGAGATGTATAATTTGGCAGTAAGGGTAGTCATAGAATTAAAGCTAGCTCTTTGTAGGGAAGAAAGGTCAACAAAGAAAAATACCAACGCGTAAGGCCGAAGACAAATAAATAAATAATTAAAGTTCTAGTGGTCTCGGGAACCCACACGCTCCACGTCACTCAGTCGTCGGGAGTGGGCAGTCTACAGACGACATCTCATAATACATTCGTAATTATCTCTGTATGTTTGGATTAATAGTTAAACCTCAACAAGCAGCCAAACAGTAGAATATTTTTAGGGGCTAAAATCTTATTCCAAAGCAGATGAAATGGGACTCTCCTTTCTGTTTGTCCACTGCAGTGTTCAAGATTGTAAGCGTGGGCAGATGGAGTCAGTTATAATTTTAGATTCAAACGCTTGCGCACTATTTTACTCCGGCCATACACTGTCACTGTTAGCAAATCTAAGATTAGTTTTCTCGAACATTAACCATTGTGGGGAAAAACACTAATTTTACTCCAGCAGCTCGTCTGATATTTTTTTTCACTCCCAGTATGCCTCTCGGTGTTCCGAATAGTCTGCTAGCACTCCACCAGTTCCCCCTCAAAAACACAGGATCCATTATAACTGATTTGAAACTAATTTATTGGGCACACCGGCTATGTAATTGGGGACTAATGTGACCATACAGAAAGCAAATGATAAAATAATGGTAAAAGCACTTCTCCAATTAGACTAGCAGCAAGCCACTGATGCAAGCAGTGCACAGATGAACGAACACTCATGAATATTAATAGCCATCAATAAGAACGATGTTTAGTAATAATAAAGGTAGTAATAATTTTGCGGGGGAAAAGGGGGAACATGAGCATCGCTCCTCGATTTGGAGGGGCTGAGACGATTGAGTGTTTGCCAGTAAATGTTTCTCTCCGAAGGTGAGTGCTTTGTCTCTTGTGACTGTAAATGCATTTTGTTTCTGTCTATCACGGAAAACCTATGATCGTCAGTCTCAAATGAGTAACGCATTGCGTAACATACAGAACTGAATGATAGACTCTTGTTTTTTTTGTTACAGTGAACACCTTGTGCCTTTTAAACAAGATGCATGTGCATTGCAAAGTCATGGAACACGAACCGAAAAAAACTACGTGTGGGAAAAGCAATTAAGTGACCAGATTAAATATGCGATATCGTTACAGACGCGGGTCCAGGTATATACCGCTGCATAGACTTCCCCGCTGACATTTCATACTGACGCAGCATATACATGTATATACAGTATAGGGTATTCGATAGAGAGGTCCGTATACATGAGAGGTACTCTTTGATAAAAAAAAAAAAAAAATCTGTTTCTACACTGATATTAACTGTCTCTGCTGTCTATCTGCCACCTTTTAACGGCTTTTCAAACACCTTTCTTAACAGTGCATGACCCCATAGCCCTACCACAGTTATTGTGGTCAGATAAAATAAATTGCAGCCCACGAATTCTTCGGGCATATTTCATTGACGCTTATACAGCCAAGCAGTGCTCGTGGCATAACAGGGCGACAGCAAACATCTGCAGGCAACGTGCCACAAAAACACCATCGATATTTTAAAGGTATGATTTACGCTGAGTTCCGCCCGCTGCCAACGGACTTTGTGAGGACTCGTCGCGTGAAGGGGCGCCCTGTTGCTCGGTGGCATTTTGATTTCTCCCCGAGCCCAGCGTTTGCATTAATGATTAAAGCTGATAGCGAGGGTTGGGCCGCACCACTCTCTCTCTCAGCAAGCCGCCTGCGTTCCGCAGTACAAGCAGTGCTCCGGTCGCCATGGAGCTGGCAGCGGCGGCGGCAGCGGGTCACCGTGGAAACCCTCGCGCAGCAGCTGCGGGCTGTGTATAGTTGAACAGGAGCGGGGGCGCTCGCTAGATGAGACTGAGCGTGGCTCTGTCAAATGTGTCATTAATTTGAGATTTTTGGAGGCGAGAGGCTGTGTCCGAAATGGCATAGAGCTGCCTCTCGTCGGATAAGTACATTCAATAAATACAAATAATTGTTTGGGATATAGTGCGCCTGTGTTAAATTGCAGGAAATGAAATAGCCTATTGTTAAAAAAAAAGCCAAGATGTCAGTCTGCCGCCTAATTAACGGAAAAGGCACCGTGGATGTAGGTTCACCGTGGCGTAGCTTATTCTTCTCAGGAATCGCCTCTGCCATTAACCTAATGTCTCAGAGAGAATAACCTAATGTAAAACAACTGCAGTACAAGGGGAACACAACAAAAGACGAAATAGTGTAAAATTTTTAATTTTTTTGTTATTATTAGTTTGTGTTTTCACATCAACGTTCTCTTCGGTTCGGACCAGCGTTAAACGTTGGGCCTACATAGCACGGGGAAAAGCGGTTTGTATAATGTTTTAACAAATGCAGTGAGTGTGGTTGTTCTTCTTCAGATGACCAGAATTAGAATACTTTTCCACTGGTGAAAACAAATCGAATTTGGTTAGTAAATCTTGGTCAGAGACCATAAAACCGAGAAAGGGCTAGCATCACCAATTCGTGCTGTTAACACATTTATTAGAGTTAATTTGATATGCAGTGGGGAAAAACAAAACAAACAAGCAAACAAAAAAACCCATGGTCTCCAGCGAACACGTTTTCGTGCGATTAGTGCACTGTTTTGCATCTCTCAGGAACAACTAAGTAGGCCTAAAGTGTCGAATGTGAGACAGTGCCGTATTCTCATGGGTTCAAGGCAAGCCCTATTACAATAGCCTACCAGCGACGATACCTCACTCAGACCTTTTCATTGTAATCAATTAACGAGGAAGTCTCTAAGTACTTTATATCTATGCTTAATGGCACCCTTTTGTGGTAGCTTTAAGTGTTGACGATTAAGTTACTCTATAGCGCGTTTGTCATTATGATTTCATTAAGCAGATATTAAAGAGTGGATTAGCTCTGCGGCTCTGCGGTGGCGGGTCCAATGTCAGCGGGTTTTTTTTCTTCTTTTTTCTGTGGAGGCAGAACGCTCAACCCACTTCAAAACCATGTTCACACTGTAATCCAATCAAAGCGATTTAATCCAGAACGGGAGTTTATCTGGATGAAGCGTAACGGGACCAACGCTGTGAGAACTTGAAAATTGGGAGATCTGGAAGACATACACTTCCCCCTAAGTCTGCACAACCAGCGGCTGCACTGTTAGCACTAATAAAGTTCACAACAGACAATGATCATACACTACAAATCTCCATGGGCAGGACTGCATGTGACTCTGCCAAGCCTATGTGGTACAGGGAAGAATCTGAACCATGTTAAACTGAATACAGTGGTGCAGGAAATACATCAAATTTATTTTACTGTTATTATTTTTATTTATGTTTACTTTTTGTAAGAATTTCAGTCTTCAGAGGAATTTGGAAGGCTCAGCACTTTTTGTCGTTGAAGAATGCGTCCCTCCCCTTGATAGCAATAAAACAACAAAACGCTGGCCTTAGCAGTCTCTCAAAAATCGCACGCACACACACACACACACACAGAACTGTGTTGCCAAAAAGAAAGAAGGAAAAAAAAAGTAAGTGAAAGAAAGAAACAGTCTGTCGGACACACTGCATTAATACTCACTGTCCATTTGGAATCCCTCCATTCTTTTGAGACTCTATGTAGCCCCACACAGCTATTATAAATATTTAATCATTTGCTTGAAAGCAAACCTATAATTGGGCTGGTTTTTAATCATCAATTTTACATGTTATAAAGTAGTTTAATTAGAGGGGCCACAGACCCATTTTACGGCCACTTTTGTGTGTGTGTGTGTGTGTGTGTGTGTGCGTGTGTGTGTTTTAGTGGAAGCAGATATGTGAGGTCATGTTGAAGGCCATCTTTAGTACTCAGATGTCAGGGTTCGATTATGAGGAGGTAAATTTGGACAAACCTTTCTTTTGTTCTCTTCCCTTGGTTAGTGCTTATGAGATCAATTTTGTTCATTCGTGGTAGTACATGTATGTTAAACAACTCTTCATTGGACTGTGTCTAATAAAACAGAAAAGTTAAAATACCTCATCTTCCTGCTTCCAAATGTATGTGGCAAGTCTCTCTCTCTCTCTCTCACTCTCTTTTGTTCCTTACGTCCTTGGATTTCAAAATATACAAGAGGGCAATTACAATCTCAGCCTCAGACACACACACACACACACACACACACACACACACACACACAAGTACACACACACACACACAGTGTATAGTGGAGGCAGTTAAACATGTGTTGAGTCCTATATGATCTTCACTGGACAGTAGTAAAGTACGGCCATACTCACAGAGACTGACAGGAGGTACTGAGGTATACACACACACAGACACAGACACACACATACATACACCTAAGTCTTGCTGATTTGCAGTTTTGCTGCTTTTGAACCTGCTACCTTTCCTTGATGTGCTAATTGCTTGAGGACTGCTCCTGAGAGCACAAACAGGGTTTGTCTACCTCCAGAGAGAAGGCAAATAAGATAAATAAATAATTAAAGGAAAAGAAAAGCGACTCAGTTGAGCTCCTAAGGCAGCAGAACACTGTAATTAAGCAGTGACAAATCTCAGTTCCTTTCACATAAGTGTGTAGAACACACACACACACACACACACTCATGTACAATGGGTTTGTGTGAGTGTGTGTGGGATGGCCTGAAATAGGAGCATTGTGTTTCAACAGGCAAACCGAACTCACACTGTGAGATACAGGAGACTGAGGAAACGAGGAGAGCAGGGAGGAGAAAAAGGACAGAGCTTCCATTTACTGCAGCATCTCATCAGGAAAGGTGTGATGCCAAATCCGGGTCTGCTGCCAGATCTTACGCCCCCCCCAGTACCATTATGACAGGTGGCACACATGAGTCATGAGAGAGATGCCGTTGGGTGAAGCGGTTAGAGTAAGTATGGTTTCTCCTGCTTCAGATGACAAAGAGATCTGTGCTTTCCTCCATCTTCCGCTTTCTCTCTCTCTTTCTCTCTTTCGATCCCCATCAAATGGTGATTCAGATCCTAATGTTTAAGTGTGTTAGATATGCTTACACACACACACTCACACACACAGAGCATTTGTCATCTAAGCTTCATCATGACTCTAGCAGAATATGATGGGGACCGCCTTGTCAATACATTTTCAACATGCAGTGCTCTCCAGTCGATCAGAACTCACGCCGCACTCGTTTTTCCTCAGAATGTTCCCTCTGTTCTGTCCACAAAGCTTTTTGTTGTTCAGAGACCCTCCAAACCTAAAATTTAACCACACAGTACCAAACCTGGAATAACCCGACCTCTCTGAAGACCCTTTCCACTTCTCCATTCAGACACACACACAGGCTGATGGCTTATCTTTCTGTCAGGATGATCTGAGAGTTTTGTAGCGTAGCTGACATTATTCGAGGCTCTGAAAAAGCCTGAGTGTTCAGAGTGATGTTTGCATTTGTCAAGACACATGCCTGAATGTTGATGAGCAGTTTTCAGTGTTTCTCTCTGCAGACGTGAGCGGGCACGTGAATCCAAAATATATTTTGTCTGATCTTCTCCTTCACAGCTGATAGTGTGCACGTAAGCATTTTCTCGCACTGGCTTGCATAAAGAGCTGGGCCGACCGAGGTGGTCAGACAGAAATGTGCGAACTCGACCATATGGGAACTATTTACTGATTCCATGTGCTGCTCATTAACTGAGAGAGAGAGAGGGAGAGGGAGGGAGGGAGAGACAGGGAGAGAAAAGGAGAGAGAAAGAGATAGAGAGGGAGAGACAGAGAGAGAGAGAGGGAGAGAGAGAGAGAGAGACTGAAAGTGAGAGTTCTCAGTCCTCTTTTTCTGTTTTCTTTGGTTTTTTTTTTTTTTTTTCTCAGCTGAGGACATTTGACAGGAGTGTTCTCAGCTCCAGGATGTCCGCTTGGTTGGCAGCAGGAGGCCAAGGGATTCTGACGTACTTTCAGACTCGAAGACAAGCGAAGTCTAGTTCCTTTAGGTTTACAATTCACGCATCAGTGTTAGAGCACTCTCTTCCAAAACACTGAAAGTTTATGGATCAAATAAAACTCTGTTACATGGATGTGTTGATATGTTGCAATCAATGCTTTCCCCAAGAATGCTCTCTGCATTGTTTTTTTAATCTTACAACAGATGGTTTGGCATCCGACCACTGAAGACTCTCTGAATAGCTACAAAATGGCTGCAAGGCCTCTAAGCTATAACAGCTGTTAACTGCAAAAATTCAAGTCAAGTGGTGTGTTTTTGGTTTGTATCAGTTACTTATGCTCAGTGTAAAACTGTCATAGATTCTAAAGGACTTTTACCCACTGAAACATTTGAACTGAAGGCTTTTTCCATCGCAGGTCTCTGATCTAAATTACATTTCCCACATCCAAAAACTCTCCCTCGAACTGTCATTTCATACACCACTGGAGTGAAGCCCAATGATGGCTAAAAGCCACAATGTAAAATCGTTGTCATCACTAACAAGTTTTTTGTCCATATTTGATAATGAAAAAAAATTCTAAAAATTTCTAAAATTTAATGAGGAATTTTTAGATGTAAATTTCGTATTGTTTCATTTCATCATTTTGTGTGATTTGTATGTTATATTTTAATTTTATCTGTTCAGAATTTATGTACAATTCACCAATATAATATGAAAAATGTCATACTGTTTCTGTGTGCATGGTTGCCATGGTGCTCAGAGATGATATTGTGTGCATGGTTGCCATGGTGCTCAGAGATGATATTGTGTGCATGGTTGCCATGGTGCTCAGTGATGATATTGTGTGCATGATTGCAACTAGTTATGAGGATACTGTGGTCCCGAAATTGGTAGTTTTTTCTCTTTTCTTTCTTTTTCCCTCAGGTGATCCTCTGATTACCTTTGCATTTGACTGTAACACATAAAGCAGCGGCGTGTACTTTAGAAATTGGTGTGCACGGCCAGCAGTGTGTTTTTACTCACCATGTCATGTATGTTTCTCTAGTCCCGCTCTTGCTAAAATGGTGACGCTGATTACGGTCCTGACTATATGGTATATATCCGACTGTGGTATATTTCTGACTATTTGGTATATTTCTGATTGCGTGGCATGTTTCTGATTGCGTGGCATATTTCTGATTGTACAGTGCATTTCTGTATATATGTGGTCTGCATCACTGTCTATATGTGTCATATTGTTGCCAGAATAAATAAACATTAACTGACAGTCAGACCATTCAGTCTTTAGTATTCATGTGAATTGATTCAGACCCTGTACTCCAGATCTGTATTGATTCCCTGTACTCCTGATCTGAATTGAGTCAGACCCTGTTCTCCAGATCTGTATTGATTCAGGCCCTGTATTCTTGACATGCTTGTCTGCATTGAGCTCTGTCAGTCGTACGGTTGCTGTGAAAAGGCCATTCAAAAATACAAAGCACTGTAAATGTCCACTCATCTAATGTCAGTTTCTTCTCATTAACCTAAGAACTGAAGCTGATACAACATCACTGATCATAACTGTAAGAGCTACTAATTGGTAAAAACTCATTTTGGAATTTGTGTGTCTCTGTCTATTCATAGAGACACAAATTTCCTGGTCTCTGGCAATGTTAGTGTTTCATATCATTCCCATTGAACCTGCTACTTGACATGCTATGAAGTTCTGTGTTTAGATTAATTATACTTTAAAAATGGTCTGTGTCCATCATTCCATCTGTGGATCTGTGAAATTAAAGAAATGAACCCCCCTCCTCACACACACACACACACACACACACACACACACACACACACACACACACACACACAAGCACACACACACACAAAACGACAAACTAACTACTTGTGATTCATGTTCCAACCTGTTGTATTGTCTTTTCTCAAGAAAGGCCCTCATTGTGCCACGACAGGACGAACAATGATGAGTTAATAAGTAACGTCAACGTCTCTCTCTGTCGAAACACAAAGACCTGCCATTTTCGAGCAACACTCGTCGATTTACAAAAGATGTAGACAATGAAGCGAGACCGAATTACCGGCTTCCCATGCATCACACATCTGACACACAAAACTACTCTCACAGGAGCAGACAGAGAGAGGTCTGAGAGAGCAGTTTTAAACAGAGCCAATGGTTGGGATTCATCGTTTGGTACTCGAAAATGCCTGTGCAAAGTCATGAAACGTGACTCAACTGGACCTGCGAGGACAGCTGACAGATTGAAGTTATAATCTCTTATTTCTTTGGTTCGATTTGGTTCTGATATCACAGACTTTGAACTCTCCTCGTTTCTTGATCTTCCATTTTGCGAGAGAGCCCTGCTATCCGCCACAAGCGACAACATGAGGACGTTGGCAAAAAATCAGAATAATTTCCAAACAGAAAACAGTTTACTTATAAAAAGAAAGAAAAAAAACCTTTAAAAACAAACATACCCACTTCTCTCTTTCATCTCAATGCAAGTTCAGCCCAAAATTAATTGGAAGGATTCAAATAAATTGACTCACAAAATTTAAAGAGTGTATTTCTGGCTGTGGTGACATTACGCTGATTATTTATGATGCTAAATGCGACCAGAATAACCACACATGGAGTCCACTGTGTAGCCTTGCGGGGAGGTTAATGAAGGGAGTAAATCTGCTCTGTGTTAACGGCATGTCTGTGGGACTCCAGGACTCACCACATGCAGGGCACCGTGGGTAGCAAACTCAGCATGTATCCCAGTTCTTTGGCTAAAAATGGAGAGCCAATCAGATTACAGCTTAACAGGATGGAGGAGGAGGAGCCCCTAGGACCAAAGTATGTACATGCACACACACACACACACACACACACACACACACACACACACACACACACACAGGTATACCAAAACTGACCTCCCTCTTCCTTACTGGTGTGTATGTAAAGATCCTACGAACTCACATAGAATAACAAATGAAATTCCCTACAGCCCCCTCCCCAACACACACACACACACACACATGCTTTTGAGAATTTCTGCAACGTTGATCTTTCTCTCGGTCCCTCTCTCTCTCTCTCTCTCTCTCTCTCTGCCCCTCACACACACACACACACACACACACACACACACACACACACACACATCACTGGACATTAGCATTAGTGTTATACTGTATTTGCTTTATGGGTTCCCAAGGTCAAACTAATTCTCGTTTCAGCTTTATTCCTCTGCGCCATATATTGACTTGACTTACATGCCTCACCAACTCACTACATCTGTTCTTCAACTTGACACTTGTAAAGGCCATTTATGCAGTACAGTATCATGTGCTGTGAGGTGTGACTGAGGTAGAAATGCCATAGCCTTAGAGTCCGGGCTCTGGTCGCCCGTGTCGGAAAAATCATTACCACCGGTGCAAACTCAATTACCATCTCTCTGAACACAGTCAGCTGGTCACTGTGATGATGCCTGGCAGCAGAAACCACCCTGGCCTCTGTGTAGCCATGCATATTGCTTAATATTAAACACCTTGTCAGCCAATCAAATCAAAAGGGGGTGGTTTTATGTAAACCTGTTGATTTACATATGAAGTTCAGTCTTTTTATGTTAGTGAGGCATGTCAGTATTGGAATTTTATTGTTTTACATCATCTTTTAACCGCTTTTTAAAAGACAAGTTATTTAGCAGTTGGAACCCACTCATTGTGTGTAGTTCAGTTAGCAGAATCATCTCAGTTCCAGAGGCCATCTTTCAGTTCTTCTCCTACAAAAAACTTCTAAAAGTTGCAGAAAGTTCTAGGCAGTCTTGAAAGCTGCTCTTGTATTGAAGTATCACTGTAATATCTCAAGCACTGTGGTTTAACACTGAGTCATATTACTTGAGACCGTTTCAGTAATTCACATGGACTTTATTTTGAAACAATACCATAAGCAATCCGTTGCCACTTGTTCGTCTCGCAGTGGAGGGAAATTGGATTTAGGCTGATTGGCAATTCCCAGCAGACGGCTGATGGCAATCAGATTGTGTGTTTAGCTAATTGGTTTGTACAGTGCCTCTTACAACGAAATTATGGCGGCGCGACCAAACCTTCAGTTGCTTCCGTCACTGCGTGACGGCCAACTCAACGTGGCAAAACCCCCCCCTCCAGATTTCAAAATGAATGCACTTGAGGACTGTTGATTGGCTGGGAGGACACAGAGCAGTGAGCTGCATGTCATGTACACCAATCAGCAGAGCTTTAAGGGAGGGGGAGGAGGAGGGGGGAGGCTTTCTGGCTGCAAAATTATGTGGAAAAATACATGTTTTTCTGTAAATTTAAAACAAGGCCTGGGAGTAAAGGTTAGTACATTTGTAAGAAGTAAGATATATTGAATTGAGAATACTATTGGTTAAAAGAGAGGGTGCATACAGATTTAGCCTGTGGAAGCTGTGGATGTAAGCTAAATAGCTGTACATGAAGATTCACTAAAATATATTCATAACTCAGTACAGAAGGTAAGAATGAACAAGGAACCTAACATTAGTCTGAAGAAGTGCTGTAATGCGGAAAAAATCATCATTTTAACCATCATCATCACCATCATCACTGTCATCATCATCATCATCATCATCATCTGTGCTGCTGTCATCGTGTTCGTCAGCCACTTCATCACAGCTGGAGTAGGTGCTGTGATATTACTCACACAGTCACACACACACACACACACACACACACACACACACACACACACATACACACGCAGAGTTGAGTATTTTGATATAGGACTGATTCACTGGTCTTAGGCTCAGCTACTGAGAGAACTGAATGTAGAAGACAAAATATGTGCACGCGCGTTTGCGCTCACACACACGCGCGCGCGTTTCCATCATTAAGCATCATTTGTCTCAAATTTTTGAGCATTTACTGAATGACCATTCACTGAATTGCTCAGCAACATGTTTTACACACTGTTGACATGAGGAGTTAAACATATTAATGGATTTTAATCCATCTCTCCTCTGAGCACAGCTGCTGTGTATGAGTGAATAATCACGCTAGAATCATCTCTCCAGAGACATTCCATCTATCGCTGTGATATCCGCACTATACACGCTACGCTTGCAAAACCGCCGGGCTGAGAGTAAACCCAGTTTAATTTAAGAGAACGGTGACGGTTAAGAGAAGACACTGAAGCGCAGACTAATCAAACTGCTGGACATATTGCCTGTTTCAACAAAATTACTATTACTATTACTACTATTAACCAATACGTTTTTGAGGTTTTTTTTCAGTACCGCAAAGAGTGCCGTGGAGAGCTTGGGTTTTCTCAGAGAAGACAGAGCTCTTCCTCCCTTGACTGTAGAAGTCAGAATAAAGCCACGTTGGTGATAAAACACCGTCTGTCACTCTGGATGTTTCACTTTGTAGCAGTCACTGGTGTCAGCACAAAGGAATCCACCGTGAGAAAGGTCAGCTACACAACTACAAGTCCATTACAGTGCATCACTCCAAAGCAGTGAGTGTAACAGACAAGTTAAAAGGGACACATTATAGTTTTTTTTTTTAGCTCTAGACCCTCAGACATTTAAATAGGTATCTGTTTTTTGGGGGGTTTTGTTTTTTTTAAGCTCTAGACCCTCAGTCTCTTAAAGAGGTATCTTTTAAGTAACATCCTGCCCACATAAATGAATGGAAGTGACTGGGCAATTAGAGCAGGAAGGGCCAGATGGCCAGAGAGGAGGGACAGATGGGAAATGTAGGCGAGAGCAGGAAGGTTAGCATGTTACTGTCACACCTCTTGGTTTGGCGCTAAAGGATGCGGGCTCCAGGGACCAGACACTGAGAACAGGAAAAACCGGACACTTGACACACTCCACACTCATCATCAGCTTCTTCACCAGCACCACTCTCACAGACACTCACAAGCTTTCTGCTGCACATCTCTGATCAGGATTCCCATACAGGAATCATACCCTCATCCGTCACCTGTCTCACCCATAAACTACAGGCACGAACCACAACCTCATCCGTCACCTGTCTCATCCATAAACTACAGGCACGAACCACAACCCCATCCGTCACCTGTCTCACCCATAAACTACAGGCATGAACCACAACCTCATCTGCCACCTGTCTCACCCATAAACTTCAGGCACGAACCACAACCTCATCCGTCACCTGTCTCACCCATAAACTACAGGCACGAACCACAACCTCATCTGTCACCTGTCTCACCCATAAACTACAGACATGATGTTTAGCTGATTTTGGTATTCATGATGGAATACATTTTAAAAAAAGGTGAAGAGTAATTTGAATTAGAAAAATACAAAAGTACACAGCCTGATTCTCTAGTCAAGCATCTTCAAAACAAAGCTTACATCAGTCTGTGAGGAGAACATTCACACACACACACACACACACACACACACACACACACACACACACACACACACGCAGAGTCTCATTTTCAAGACCTCTTGGTGGAAAGTGTCCATCAAAATACACAAACTGCACGGAATGCTAGTGAACTAGTGCATGGAATGTGTTTCATTATCCAAAGCATGTGTGACCAAAGTGGGGCCCAACACAGACAAACCTGCGCAAAGTGTGAACATGGGCACATTCCAAAGCATCTTCTTAAATTTAATTCTTTATGTTAATTTTATGACTGGGTATCACAGCCTTACCTACATACCACTAACTATCTTATATACTTTACACACATTTTATATATATATATATATATACACACACACACACACACACACACACATATATACATATGTGTGTGTTTGTGTGTTGGTGGTGTGAAATTGCCTGCTCTGAGGTCTGTTGCTCATGGCAGTTCTTGGCCTGTGGCCTTGTGCTGTCTATCTGTGGGAGTCTGAGTCTGAGTCTGTCCATCCCTCACAGTGATACACCACATCAGTGTGTGTGTGTGTGTGTGTGTGTGTGTGTCTGTGTGTGTGCCTGACAACTCTTCAAACTGTGTAAGTTTGTTTGTGCAGAGATATGCCTTCACCCAGACTAGGTGCATAACAATGAATAGCAAATATGTTGAGAAAGAGAGAGAGAGAGAGAGAGAGAGAGAGAGGGAGAGAGAGAGAGGAAGAGAGAGAGGGAAAGAGAGAGAGAGAGAAAGAAAGAGAGGAAGAGAGAGAGAGAGAGATAGGACCAGTAGCTTCCTGTCTGACCCCCACCCCTCAACCCCATCCCTTAATAGCTCAGCAGTTGTCATGTGAATCATCTGAACTGAGCAGCTGGAAAATCCACCTTGATCGGTCGACCTTTCTGCCTGTGAACAGGCTTTGTCCTGGGAGTTTGTGTGAGTGAACATGTGTGAACGAACGTGCTGTGCTTCTGCTCGTTTGGCCGACAAACAACAGCTGAGAAAGGCCGATGGATCTCTCCCCAGAGGGATCCCGGTTTCCTCCTCCTGAGACTTCCCCTCCCAGTGTGGACGAGAGGACACTGGGAGAGGGCTTCTTCAGGACATCTGTGGACCAACTGGGACCATTTCTCTATTTTGGTTGGCATCCAAATCTCCTCACCAGAGGATGGAGCACACACGCCCGGATCACCGCACAGGCTTCATATGGCTTAAGCCTAGGGGCCCCGACGCCCCCGCGCCTCGGAGGGGGCCCCCGATTGGTCAAAAGAAAAAAATATATATCATATTCATTAGCTCAAAATCACGCCCCCGCCGCACAGGGGGCCCCCAATTGGTCAAAAGAAACAAAAACGTATTATTCATTGACGCAAAATGAATATTTAAATAACCGGACACTGATTGGTTATGGGGAATCCGCCTTTCATATATAAACGTTAGGCGTCACGTACTGTGTCAGTCTGTAGTTGAACAGCGACAGTACTTATGAGCGAAAGAAAATACGAAAGCAGTGCCCAAAAGCGCAAAGCGCAGCGGCAAAAAGCCCAACGAGGCCAAGGGACGGGGACGGGCAGACGGGGGACCGGGAACGGGGGCGTTGGGGGGGGTTGGGGGCCCACAGCAGCTTGTAGCCTAGGGGCCCCTGACCATGTTAATCCAGCCCTGGGAGCACAGTGCCCCAACCCTTCCTGGTTGACTGCCCAGATAACATGACTGGCATGTCACGTTACCGGCGGTGAAAGAGTCAAACCAGCAGCCCACAGTCTGACCAAAGAAGACCCGTTAGTCTGGAAACAGAACAGGAGAGGGAGAATGCATTCTAAGAATGTTTGGAGATTCTTAGATGGGGCTGACGTGAGATTAACCGAACATTTTTCATGACTCCCAAACAATGTTAATGTGCGACATTTCCATCTTTGGCATTTTGTGGTCCTTTA
>NC_044503.1:16810956-16833456 GCF_902362185.1 Chanos chanos | reverse complement strand
TATCAAAACCCCTTCTGTGAGAAGTCAAACTGACTGCGCATGTAATACGTCTGCATAAATGACACGAGAATCTACTTTTATAGGGTAATGTTCATATATCCTTACCAGCATCATTAAAAAAGAAAAGAAAAAAAACTGCCCTTGCTCTCTCAGCTGTCAGCTGATAGAAGGGTGCTGCCAATTAACTGAGCTCTTTATCTTTGAATTTCTTTGTCCAGACAATACCCTCAAAGTGTTTACAGCCTGTAGTCATTATGCTGAATCAAGTCTACAGCCGTATCATAGCAACAGCCAAGTGCTGAAACAATGGCAGGCACCTACAGCACTAAAATGGTATCCAGCTAACGACGGTAATCTGTTAAACCCATAGCACTTACATGAAAGTATTGGCAGTGAATACAGCCGTAACCTAGCAACAGCATACAGCAAAAACATGCCAACAATCTAAAGCAGTGACACGGTAACAGCCTACAGTATTAATATAGCAATAGTGTTAATCCACATTAGACAACAGCTGGCAGCTATGACAAAGCAACAGTGTTCAGCAGTAACATAGCAACGGCCTACAGCAATAGCAGAGCAACAGGCTCCAGCAGCAGCACAGGCGTCAAGCCTAAAGTGTGAAAAAACATGGATTCTGTGTGAAAACAATACCTTGGCAACAGTTTACAGAATTAACATGTTAAACTGCCTGGAATAGAGAGGCATACCATCAAGTCGAAAGCGGTCACCTGGCAACAGCCCACAGAAGTAAAATTACATAAAGTGGTTGCTCATAGCAACCAGAACGGCAACAACAGTAATGTAGTATGGCAACACTTCACAACAGTAACATGGGAACCGCCTCTGGTGGTAACCTATCAGTGCCATTTTGGGTAAACATTTTTATAAACTTAAAAGAGCTCATTTGACAAGGAGCAGTACATATAGAATCGCTCTGTATGAAAGCAAGTCAGTCAGTGAGGCAAACAGAACCTGAAACATAAATAGATTTGCCCTCAGAGAAAAGCGAGAGATAAAAGGATGAAGACGAGCTCATCAGTGGTCAGATAAAAGCAGAGAACATATTTGCAGAGTCAATGTAACGGAGTCATCCCTCTTTTTTAAGACTAACCCCCCCCCCCCATCAAAAAACAACACCAATCCTCTTCCCCCTCCTTTCTCTTTCCTTCAATCTCTTTTTCGCTCTTTCTGTCTCACCCGCACACTGTGCGCACACTCACAAACATGTACTAACACACATACACACACACTCTGACAATCACAATTTAATGGCTCTCTCCAGGCACGCGGATGCGTACACACACACACATACGCACACACACACCCACAAACCCACACGCACACACGCACACGCACGCACACACACGCACGCGCACACACACACACACACATACACACACACACACACACACACACACACACACACACACACACACACACACACACTCACACACACACCACTCATTTTTCTCATTTCAGTTTCTCTCACACACACACTTCCCTCATATGCCTCCCACACTCTAACACAACAACAAGCTTTAAGAGGTTTTTAGATGCTGTTTGCACAACTCCAGCCAAAAAAAAGACACTCTCAGCCCATCTCTCTCTCTCTCTCTCTCTCTCTCTCTCTCTCTCTCTCTCTTTCCATCTCCCTTTATTTCTGTTTGTTAAGACAACTTTTTTTTCTTTTCTGGAGAGTTCGTTTATAGCAGCTGTACACATAATATATGTTCCTCACAAAGCATCCTGATACAGCATGGCATAACACAGACTCTCTTGTTTACAGAATGATGAAAAACAACAACCAGTATGACCTCCTCTTTCCCTTTTTTGCTGCTGCATCTTTTCATGAACCTTCACTGTCATGTACTGTTTACAAACAAACAAACAAATACCACCAGATATGCACATATCAAACACACAGTGATGCCTTGAGAAGTCACATGTATGTTTACCATGTCTGCCCCTCCCACTCCTGACATTAAGGGCTTCAAAGTACATGGAGATACGCACCTCTGTGTCTTTTGTCCTGCTCAGCTGATTACGCTTGCTATTTTTCTCTTTTTCTTGTGTAGCTCTTTCACTCTTGCTGACTCGCGAGGACGCAGATGGAGAGAACGAAGAAGAAGAGGGGCTGAATGAACCAACTCTCCTTCACACCAGAGGAGAAAACACGGCGTCAGCGCTGAGGATGGACCGAGCCAAAACAGCTGGAATCGGTCCCTTTCTCTCTTTCTTTCTTTCTTTCTTTCTTTCTTTCTTTCTTTGTCTGTCTTTGGTTTTCTCTCTCTCTAGGCTTGTTGGCTGTTCTGCTCAGTTATTTTTTTTTCAGTGAGACTGTGTGTGTGCGTCTGTGAGAGGATGTGTGCAATCTCTGCTGTGAACGGCGCATGCAGTCTCTCTACTGAGAGAGAGAGAGAGAGAGAGTGTGTGAGAGAGAGAGACACCCCTCTAGCACTTCCATAAAACTCTATAGGAGTGAGTCATCTGAGTCAGCTTTCAACCAATCAGAACCAAGCTAGCTGACTCTAATTAGAATCACAAGGAGATTGAGTGAGTGAGCCTGAGAGAGCGGGAGAGAGTGAGAGTGAAAAAGAGAGGGATGCAGAAAAGGAAGTGGGGATGGAAAATGCAAGGATAGGAAAGAAATTTAGGGGTGGTGATGGACAAAGCTTCTGTTCAAGATGTGTATCAGAATGGACTTCTCTCTCTCTCTGGCGTCCCTTTACTGCAGGTCTGTGTTTTCAAAATATCAGTATCTCTCTCTGTCTCTCTCTCTCTTTCTCTCATACACACACACACACACACACACACACACACACAAAAATTCTTACTCAATCTCTCATTCACTCACTCGGTCACTTACTCACTCACTCAAACACACTTTCATGACAGCAGATTTACAGCAAAGCAGATCCTAGGCTGTTTACAGCAAAGCAGAGCCTAGGCTGTCGTTTGAACCCCCCATTAGATGGACAGCTGTGTTAACTTACAGTACCTGAGAAACACATTCCTGTCAGAGATAAAAAAAATCACCAGTCTACTTTTTATCATCAACACTCAACATTCCTCTAGAAAGAAAAAAAAAACCCCAAATGACATATCGAACCTGTCGTTATATTTTATCAACAGCACCGGGAAATGTTTTCATATGTACCATGCAGCTATCCATGGTCTTATCTGTCTTTCAGAGTTTTGCGGCGTACATAGTGCTCTGACGTTTATATGAAGCAGTGATATTCGTTTTCTGTCGCTGGAGTCTCTGTTCTCTGTTGTGCTTACTCCAGCTAGCAGACATGTCTGTCTACAGGGAACATTGAAGACTTCAGAGGCAATTATTTTCACAGAGTGGATTTTTTTTTTTTTGGGATGGTTGTGTGATATTAATAAAAGAGAGCCCACAAATTCCAGAAAGGCAGAATCGTCTGTGATACACAGTGATCCTATCTCAGCAAGTCTTACATAATTTGTAATTTACTTGAACTGAACCACTGAGCTGAAGAGTGGAAGACGACCACTCATTTCACTCGCTTTCTCTCTCGCTCTCTCCTCCCTCTCTGTCTCTCTCTCTCCTCCCTCTCTCTCTCTCTCTAATTCCGTAATACACAGAGCCCGGCCAACACTGACTGTGCTGCGTCTACCCATCAGACATCATTTGAGAGAGAGAGAGAGAGAGAGTGAGAGAGAGAGAGAGAGAGAGAGAGTTGACTTTAACAATACCTCTACTGGTACATTGGCACCAATAATCTCATTTCATCACTCACTTACACATACAAGCAATCTGTTTGTCAGGCTGGTTTGCAGTTATTAAAAAAAAGGAAAAAGAAAAAAAATACATCAAGTGTAAAAGACAAATAAATAAAGTTAAGATTGTCATTTTAAAATAGAATAAAAGAAACACACTAAAACAATAAAAATTTAAAACCAACTCCTCATGATTCAAAACACATAAAACACCATCTTGCCCCCAAACCTCAGAGAATTTACATAAGTTGCGCATCATCTTTAAATAAGCATGTTCAGCTCTGAGACGCACTGCCACCAAGGCTTTCATCATGAGTTTAGTACCCACCGGTCCTGCCCCCCTCATCTTATTCCTCCTCGCCCACCAGATGTCCATTTGGCCTGACCTAATACGAAATTCATACACTTTCTTTTCCTTTGGTTGTAAATTTATTTTGGTCCAGTGTTAGTTTTGGCAGGTGATTTTGATTTAGTCTTAGTTTTAGTCTTTTGACTAAAATACATATTCCTCTTTGTCATATTTTAGTAATTTCATCATTATTAGTTTTAGTCTAGTTTTAGTCAACTAAAACTAGACAAGTTTTAATAAAATTTTAGTCAAATGCATTTGTCACATTTTTGTCAATTTGCTTTTTTAAAATTGAATAATAACAGTGATTTCATCAAGCACACAGATATTTTTAGGTTTGCTATTGGTATGCACAATAAACGTTACCAAGTCAAATGAACAAGAAAACATAGCCATTTGCTTCTAGCTAAGTTAAACCTTAAAGTTGACTTTTATCATCATATATTTCTTGGTGGTGGGTCTTCAAATGGCTCTTGAGGTTTGAGGTATTTTTCCACCCAGATTGTTCGCAGTGCGCTTTATTTTCAGCTGTATTATAGCTAAAATATGTCACAAATCCGTTCTTTTTCTTCTTCCGAGAGTTGCCATGATATGAGTTGCCGACAGCATTGCCAGATGGGAAACGTTAAAGCATCGTACCAGAGGCTTACAATTACCGTATTTTGAGGGAAATTATTGTACGCCAGTCATAACCAAAAGACGCGAGTCATTAACAAACACATGTAAATGTGTAATTTCAGAAAACATGTACTTATAGAGACGAACGATTTTTTGAGAGACGTAGGATCCATATTTTACTATCCTGATCATGTTGGGAAATGAATTAAAATAAGATAGCCTAACCCAAGACTAATTACAGCTACTAATGCTAAGTGTCACAGAATGATCAAATTATCGTACAATGTGGTACTTTTGCCAGTATTGATCGTACATTGTACAGAGGGCAAAATTATTGCACAAATTTGATAATAATCGTACATCTGGCAACGCTGGTTGCCAAGTTAATGTTAGTTAAAATGTTTAACGTTCGATTTCCAGAGAAGGGAGGCTATAATTTCTTGTCCATTGGTCTGACATTATTGTTTTGTTAGTGTTTGTCAATGAAAATGGTGATGTATTTCATCACAGTTTTTATTGGTGCATTTATATTTAGATATCGTCTCGTTTTTGTCAAGGAGAAAACTGCATTGACGAACATTTTTCATCACAGTTTTCCTCTATGAAATTAAAACTGCTTTAGTCCGAATATGAGGAATTCATCAGTCAATGCCTCAACAAATCCCCCACACCAATCTCCCGGTATCTCAAAGAGCCCACTAACTCTATTGCACTGCAAAAAAGATGCCCAATTGTCTCTTTTGTCTGACAAAATGGGTGACCCTTCCCTACAGTGGAATCAATGTGCACAACGTGTCTGTTAGTGGCCACAGCCCCATGGACAATGTGCCACTGAAGATCCGCGGTGTGCCTCTCAGTGGGGAGCTTGTATAGGGACCTTCAACACTTGTGGTGAGGACCCTGGTTCCAACAAACCTGACTGCTTAGAGTCCCTCAGTCCACTTAATGAATTAAAATGTGTGACTTTGACACAAGTTTGGTACAAAGTCTTTTTAGATATGCCCTCAAAATCTATTTGCTGTTGGGTTGTAAAAAAGAGAAGTGATCTCTTGATAGTTCTCCACAGCAGGAGAAATCATTATGGGGGGTAAGGACTGCTGGTCACCAACTCTCTGTAGACCAGATTCACTGTCCAGCTAAACTGCCCTCCTGAATTCCACAGGTAGTGCTGAGACAGCTACCTCCAGAACTTTCTGTAGGAGTCAGTTAGACCTGACACCAGCTGCTTCATTCAGGTCAACCACTGTTCTCCAAGAACCGAACATGTCAGTGTTCGGGGCTGAATCATGGGGTTATAAAATAGTAGCTCTTCGTTAATGTTTAGATGCTGAGATGCATCTCTATTCACTTTAAAAACCGAAGACCATGCTCTTAAAACAGACTGATAAGAAGGGGCAGACAGGTCCATCACCCATAGTTTTAATTAAAACAAATGTCTGTCATACCCCATGTCCACATGCCTTAAAAGCACACACGCCGTTCCAACCCACATCAAGTCCTGTTGGTACAAGAGCCCCTGTGCTGCCTGTAATCGCCTGTGATTTGGCTGTGTAAGTCCGTTAGGCCTTGTCCTCCCTCCTGCGTTGGTAAATAAAGAACAGGAGCCCTGGTCCAAAGTTCCTCTGACCAGAAGAAATCCAGCAGTTTTCTCTGTGCCTCTCCCACTAGAGAGATTGGTGGTTCCAGTGTCATAAACCTGTGCCACAGCATGGAAGCAATCAGGTTGTTGGTGACCAGCTCTCCTCCCATAGGACAGCTGGGGCAGGACCCATGTCCATTTAGACAACTTGCCACACACCTTTTCCACTATTCCTTCCCAGTTCTTTTCCTGATAGGCATTGGTGCTTAAATAGACTCCCAGGTTATCCATGCTTGTTCTGCCCCACTGCAAGCCAACTGGAATAAAATAAAATATTCCTAAAATAAATTCCTAAAATAAAATATTCCTAAAATAAAATAAAATTCCAGGTTATCCATGCCTGCTCTGCCCCACTGCAAGCCAACTGGTAATCCTGGTGGAGCCTATCCCAGCATTCACTTGGCAAAAGGCTGGGAAACACCCTGGACAGGTCTCCAGTCCATCGCAGGACAGACGCACAGACAAACATATTCATGCAAAGGACCCTGGCAAAGGCCCATAACCTGCACAACAGGGGTTTTATGGACAGATTGTATAGCTGCCCTGAAATAGGACAACCCTGTCTAATGGTTCTGTGGACCACCACCAACCTTTAGCAATACTGAGACCCCTGTGTATAGCAGTTTTACCCATGCCACAAACATGTCCCCAAGACCAAAAGCCCTCAGCGTTTTAAAAAGATAAATGTGGTGAACTCTGTCAAACGCTTTCTCCTGGTCTAGTGACAACAATCCCAAGCCATGTGTGTTTTTCT
This sequence comes from Chanos chanos, assembly GCF_902362185.1. Lineage (NCBI taxonomy): Eukaryota > Metazoa > Chordata > Actinopteri > Gonorynchiformes > Chanidae > Chanos > Chanos chanos. The sequence continues at coordinate 16,826,349 of NC_044503.1, read as the reverse complement.
CGAACAGCTCAATCACATCATGGAGAAGGAACATATTGTCCATAATTGTGTGATCAGGCAGACAATAAGATAAAAGATACCTCTTACAGATGTGCTGGGACGCATCATCAGCGATGTAACCTGGGGTCATTGGGTGTTTCGGGTCTTTCAACATCAGACACCCTCGCCCAGGCAACCCAGCCAGGGTTGATCAGACTCTAGCTTGCGTCCCAGCAGCATTCGACCACAGATCTGCCCTCTTGATCCAAAGCCACCATTTTCCCATCTAGTCCATGCTCCTTGCTGTCCCATCCCCACCATCCTGCTGGCTCGTACCTCCTCCACACCTGTCAGCACTTCCTCCTGAACAAGATGTTACCACTCTTTGCCCTGGGCGTTGTTGACTCTGGTCGCTGGGAAGTAGCCTATGCCTGCACGCCCTGTAGCTATGGACCCCACCAATGCCTTCTGCCTCAGCCGTGACTCAGCCACCTCCAGGGATTTGCCTGCGCTCCATTTCCTGCCTGTTCAGACGTGGATGCCGGCAGATGCCGCTTTTGGATCCCTGTATTCTCTGTACTGGAGAGCTTCCCGTGTTCATGTCACCATGAATCCTTCAGCAAGGCCACTGATCGGGAGCTGCAAGATGTTACTGGTGCCATACAGAGCAGCACTGTTCAAACTATCCACCTTTGCAAGTAGCTCTTGATTTTCCTCTCCAGGGCCTCGACTGTTGTTATGGGCACTGAGTACACCAGCACAGGCCACAGGATCCGGGGTAGTATGGAATGCTGGTAAATCCAGGCCTTGAACCTCCCCAGCAGGCCTGTTTTGTCCACCTTGGTTAGCCAGGCCTTGAGGTCTTTGCTGGTTTTCTGAATGGAAGCAGTGTCTTTTAAGCTGCAGTCAAAGATCTTCCCGAGGCTCTTCACTGGCTGCTCTGTAATGGACGGGATGGTGGCTCCAGCCAGTGAGAACCGGAACTTGTCAACTACTTTCCGCCTCTTCAGCACTAGAGACCTTGATTTTGTTGGCTTAAAGCTCATCCTTGCCCAGGTGATGAGCTTCTCTAGGCCTTGGAGTATCCACCTGCTGCCCGGGCCAGATGTTGTAGTGACAGTAAGGTCATCCATAAATGCTCTTATTGGGGGCTGTCTCACTCCAGTCTTGGTCAAGGGGCCCCTGCATTCTACGTCTGCTGCCTTGATGATCATGTTCATGGCGAAAAGGATGACTGAGATGGTGCAGCCTGTTATAATGCCTTTCTCAAGCCAATGCCAGTCTGATGTACCAGACCCAGAAGTGACTCTTAGCCTGAAGCGACTATAATAGTCCAGAATAAGGTCTTTGATTTTACTGGGTACATGGTGTCGATGTAGGGCAAGCTCAACGAGTTTGTGTGTTATGGATCCATACGCGTTTGTAAGGTCTCCCTTGCTTTTGTGTGCCTCCCTGATAAGTTGTGTGACCACACCAGTGTGTTCCAAACACCCAGGCACTCCAGGGATCCCACCCTTCTGAAACGGAGGTGTCAGTATAGCTATTCTTCAGAAGGAACTCGGTTAGTCATCGTGACAGGATACTGAAAAATATCTTGCGTTCTACGCTTAGCAGTGAGATGGTTCTGAACTGACTGATGTTCTCAGAGTTTTCTTCCTTGGAGATCCAAACACCCTCAGTGCACCTCCACTCGTTGGCGACACTTCCCCTGCTCCAGCTCACCCTTAAGATTTTCCAAAGGTGCCGAAGGAGTTGCGGGCAGCACTTGTACACGGTGTATGGAACTCCACTGGGACCTGGGGCCGAGGCTGATCTGGCTCCTTTGACCACCTCCTGAACTTCCATCCAGCTGGGCTCCCACATGGCAAACTCGACAGTTGGGGGTTGTGGACTTATGAGAGCCATTTGTGGTTCGAGCTCCTGGTTTCTCTCTGGGTTGCTCAAGGTGCTGTGCAGAAAGGTGTTCACTTCCTCAGGTGAGCACACAAGGCTGCCACTGTGCTTGTCCCGTAGCAGCGTCTTAGTGAAGGCAAAAGGGTTAGAAATAAAAGCAGCACGCTTACTTGCTCTTTCTTTCCCCCGCCTCTGGTGCCACTCTGCCCTGCGCAGGGCCATGAGCTTCTTCCTTAGGATCTTACGAAGCTCAGCAAGTTGGTGCCTTTCCTCCTCACTAGCCAGCTTGTGCTGTCATTTTAGGGTTTGGAGCTCTTGCCGCAGCTGGTGTATCTTGGTGGCCCTACGGTTTATCGTATCGGTTGGCCTGGTGTTGCCCCTCTCAACGTGGCCAAACCTCTCGGAAGTGTAGCTAACTATGATAGCCGTCATAGCCTCGAGCCGACGGTCCACCTCCCCTCTGGATGTAGTTTCAATGATCTTGCTCACATCTTCATCAAACTGCAGCCACGTGGTCTGGCTGTTAGCTGGAGGGCACTTGATCCGCTTCTGTGGGACTATTCTGCAGGGATCAGAAAGCTCTACTGCTTGGAGGGACTGGGCTCTGTGGGGTGATTCCTGGCTGGGCTCCCCCTGCGTCTCACCAGGAACAGATCCTGTGCGCTGCAGTTCATTCCCCCACTCCATGCACTTCATCCTGGCCTGATGTATCTTGAGGCCATGTGGATTCTTGCATACTTTTCCGCAGATGCATCTTGCGTTCATCGTCGAATTTCCATTTGCATGGATCAATAACCTTGTGTCCGTCCTGTTCGGGGTCTTATGCTCCCCCCCTCCCTGGCTCCCCTGGGGGTATCTTTCAGAGGGCTTTTCTGTAGCGTTTTTTGGTTTCTCCCTCATGGGAGACACAGGCTGGGGTGCTAGCCCTTCCAGTCCCAGATGCCGTCTTTCCGAGCTGTCAACTGTCTCTCCAGTTGTCGCCAACCTGTTCTTGGTTGCCACTCAGTCTGTTCATGGGCGTCACTGGCTAGGCCAGCTTTAAAGATAAAAGATACATCTTACAGATGCGCTGGGACACATCATCAGTGATGTAACCTGGGGTCATTGGGTGTTTCAGGAGAATAATTTGTATGAATAAGTATGTCCACATAATCCTTCATCCGTTTAGACGGACATTTTGAAATTATCTTATAATCAGTGCACAATAAGAACACAGGTCTCCAGTTTTTGAAAAGCCCAAGATCTCCTTCCTTTGAGAGAAGAGACAACATTGCTCTCGTACAACTAGTGGGTAAAAAAACTGAATTAAAAGAAACTTTAAAAACATCCAATAAATCTTGCCCTATTAGACCCCAGAACTGTTTATAAAATTCTGTCGGCAGCCTATCAATGCCAGGTGCATGTCCAACAGAGAGCTCCCAGTCCCTCAAAGAGCCAGTAAGTCTACTGCACCGCAACCTGTTTCTACACAGGAATCAATATGCGTCACATGTCTGTTAGTGGCCACAGCCCCATGTACAATCCGCCACTGAAGATCTGCTGTGTGCTTCTCAGTGGGGGGCTTGACCTCCAAAACCCTTGTGGGGAAAACTCTGGTTCCAACAAACCCGACCACTTGGAGTCTTTGAGTCCACTTTGTAGAAATGTGTGTGTGTGTGTGTGTGTGTGTGAGAAAGAGAGAGAGAGGGAGAGAGAGAGAGAGAGAGAGAGAGAGAGAGAGAGAGAGATGAATAAAAAAATGACTAGCCTCGGGATTTCCCCTGAGGCTCTCTCTCTCTCTGTTTCCTGCTGAAAATCAACATTTTCTCCAGCGACTGATGGATTCTTTCTTATTCTGTTCTCACACATTTTTTCATTGTAATGCTTCAGGAGTAGTTACCTTATCTCCCTTGGCATGCCACCAAAAAGAGTGAAAGGTCATCCGATCATCCAATCATCTCTGTCTGGGCAGTTAACACAGTGACACCAGTTAACGGTCAGTCAACACAGTGACATGCGTTAACAGTCAGTCAACTCAGTGATTTGAGTTAACAGTCAGTTAACACAGTGACATATGGGGTGGAACATGCACAGCTGTGTAAGTGTGTATTTGTGTGTGTGTGTGTGTGTGTGTGTGTGTGTTGGTCAATATCTGTGTGCGACAGAGAGAGATCAGTCTCAACAAAAGACTGAGAAAGTAGCACCTCCCTCCTCTTTACGATGCAGTTACTATAAACAAAATATATAAACCAACAGAAACAGACTTTTCCTCAGATGACTTCTGTGTCACGCCATGCTATGATGCCTTCGCTTTCTACTCCCTAGTGAAGTGGGTATGAACACACATACACACACACACACACACACACACACACACACACACACACACACAAAGCACAGTGAGATCACACTTCAATAAAGAGCACTGCCTTACATCATCTGATCCCACACACATTCTCGGGTTCATTAGAGGAGAGAGAGAGAAGGGGGGGGGGGGCGAGGGAGAGAGAGATGGGAGACAGAGAGAGAGAGAGACTTAAAGAAAGAAAGAGCAAGAGAATATGTTTTCAGTCAGTAAATGTTTTCAGACATTAAATGTGCATTTATAATTGGAACCAAACAAAATGATTTTTTTTACTCAGGGATTAGAAATGGGACAGGGCTGTAGTCTATTCCAACCCTTTTCAACATCTGTAGAAATGAATTGGCAAAACAGTTAGAGCAATCTCTTACACTCTGTCTCTCTCTATGAGAGACAGAAATGAAATGTCTTCTCTATGCAGATGATCTAGTTCAGCTGTCTCCCACAAAAGAGGGCCTACTGTAAAACCTGGACCATCTACACCTGGGCCCTGACAGTGGACCAACAAATCACAAAAACATTAATATTCCAATAAAAGTCCAAATCCCGGGGAACAAGTTACATATTCACAATTTGACAACCAAACATGGAACAAAATTTAAATTATACATATTTCAATTAGAATGTTCCAGTTAAACATTCAAAACATCCAAATGGTGAACATCCAAAAAAAGCTGTACGTTTCTAGAATGACATAAAGATGAGCGATTGTCGCTCACATCGCTGCACTGCTCAACGCTGTCGTGAATACAGAGAGGATTCCCCTGAGAACCAGCCAACCGATACCGATCTCACCAACCAACAGCCTTATGACAGTGACACTATAACTGACAAAACCACACCCAACCAAATTATAACCAAAGAAAAAGACAAACATGTGTTGTATTTGACAGTTATGACAAAATGTGAACATGGATTAAGAACCTGTCTGGCCCTGAAATGACAGTACGCCTTAACCCTGTGACCAATCGCAAACTGAGAAAAAGACTGACAATGTACTGACTGAATTAAACACAGTCTGGCCAGGGAGAGGTGGACACAGACAGACCTGGGCATGGAGAGACAGACAGAACAGGCCATGGAGAGGCAGACAGACCTGGGCATGGAGAGGCAGACACACCTGGCAAGGAACCAGAAAGCAGTAGAGAGAGAGCTGCTTTGCCTTACAGAGTAATATATACTATGTACATGAACAAATTAGAAATGAAAATTTTATAATGACTGGAATCCTCCATACTTTCCCTACATTGACAAAAAAAGAACATCCTGCCTGCAGATTAGGAGAGAGAGAAGAGGGTGTCCAAATAACGGTTAAATACGTATCTGCCCTGACATGACGTAAGAGACAAGCAGTGAGGCCTGCATGCTCTCTGCTGCCTAAAATCTCACTTACACACACACACACACACACACACACACGTACAATAAAAAAGTAATTGTTCCCAATACATTTACAGTGTCTTTCTGGTATGTACTGTGCATATTTTGACTGCATGTATGACAAATGGCTTTGACAATATTTTTTCATAAATCTTGCCAAGAAAGCTTATTGAATTGATTTGGAACTGAACCAGAGGGAGAGATGGAGAGAGAGATGGAGAGAGAGAGAGAGAGAGAGAGAGAAAGACAGAGAGGTTCACGATCACTTCATTGCACCCCCTTCATCACAGCAGAGATGTCAAAGCTGAGATGACGCCACAGTGTTCTCTGATATCTGTAGCACATTTGGAGTTTTCCAATTTTTGTCAAATTTTGAAAGAAGATTCTGATACTGTGGAAATGCAGACCGTAGTCCTGTTTTGAGCAGGGAGCAATTCAAGCCCTTATTATATTAGATTAGATTAGATGACATGGACAGACCCCAGGCTGGCCAGAGACACTTCTCATAGAAGAGCATCACAGCTGTTCCTCTTTGGGCAATAGAAAAACGCAATAAGTTTTCATCACAAAAAATGATGCAGTGGCACCGTTTTCAGAGTTGCAAACATTTTGTCGCAGTTCTGTTGAGTTTGTCATAGTTTTTTTTTTAAATGAATAGAGAACAGATTAAGCTGTGTCTGATTTTGAGATGTGTCATTGTTAAAAACTCAACATTTACACCCACACACACTCCTCTGTTAAACAGCCCAAATATGGAGAATCTGTGACGATGAGGAAGAGATTCTCTTAGCACTCCATATGGACACACACACACACATGAACACATGCGCACACACAGACACACACGCGCACTCAAAATGACTACTGAGCTCATAACCTGAGTTGAATGAACAGTGCTGATGCACACTGCTGGGCATTTGATAAGAGCATTTGTTAAACAAGGTGAGGTCAACTTGGAGGAACATATTTAATACTGTGTCAGTTTATACTACGGTTCACGCTACGGTTTAAACTACAGTTTACTCTACAGTTTACACGACAGTTTACACTGCAGTTTGCACTCAATCTCCCATAAGCCCCATTAACACTCACACATAATTTACCCTTTACCCAGAGCTATCCCTTCACTCTTATAATGGATACTGCTGCAGAAAGAAATCCCCAAAAAACAAAAGAAAGAGAGTCTGTGCCGTATGAGGGACTTTAAAGTCAGCATCACACTGAATTACAGAAACAATGGAGCAATTCAACGGAAATTAAAAAAAAAAAAGGTAGCGGAACTATAGTTACTGTTGGATGGTGCTTCCGTCATTCAAGCCTTGGGGAACCAAGCAGTACAAACAAATTTTGTAAGAAAAGCACCAACACATGTATCGTCTCATGTGTCAGGGCTGAGTCAGACATGTGAGTGCTCATGAATGAGAAACTGAGAAATGGCACAGAGTCCAGTGGATTAGCGCTGAGAACAAACCAGTGGGAGACTGAAGACTGAAGGTCATCGGAGGACAGAAACCATGCTTATTGTTTATGGAGTCTAATATTATTATGGGGTGTAAATAATACCCCCCCGACCCCACCCAATTTACACTACTGTTTACACAACAATTTACACTGCAGTTTACATCACAGTTTAGACTCAATCTCTCATCAGCCCTATTAGCTCCACTGGCGATCCTTAATACTTACTCCCTGTGCATAGAGTTTTGTGAAAACACTAAATGAATTGCAGCCTAATTCCAGAGACCTCGTCCTGACTCGGAGGAGCTCCTGATTGGTGGGTTTAGGTGGGTTGGATGGGGATTGGAAGAAAAACACTTCTAGGAGCACAGCTCTCCTGCATTACTCATGCCTCCTTCAGGAGGAGAGTAATTGAGATGTAAGGAGTGGAGAGGCCTTAGTGGTTTTGTCTTTCCTGCTGTATGTTGACTTGTTTTATACCCATCATCCTCTGTGTTGTGGCATGACTCATCTCCTGTGTCCTGTGACATCATCACAGAGAGGATGCCATCTTAAGATTTAAATCAGCAGCCTTCTGTGGGAACCCAGCTGTGTACTTTCACACAAACACAAACACAAACACGTACAGTTCCCAAATCCCCAGAGGAGAATGAAAGAATATATACATATGTATATGTATATACAAAGTATATGTGTGTGTGTGTGTATATGTTTCTATATACATACATACATATACATATACATATATACATCTATGTACATCTATATACATCTATATATATATATATATATATATATGTGTGTGTGTGTGTGTGTGTGTGTGTGTGTGTGTGTGTGTGTGTGTGTGTGTGTGTGAAAGTAATGTTTTCTTTCTGTGAGAAGTAACACATACACACAAACACACACACACACACTCCTCTTCTCTCTCTCTTTTCAGCTAAACATCTAAGATGGAGTCCCTACAGAGAGAAACGAAAGGTACTGCTAAACAAGAGGAGAGATGTGAGTTGATTTTTCTATCAGATTGTCTTCTTTTGGAAGATGAATGCGCTTTCTCTGTGTTATTCTTCCTCTCTTTCTCTCTCTGCCTCTCTAAGAGTAGCACACAGTGGAGTACCCAGATGTTCATGGATATCTAAGTGCGTGCTGATGTTAGATCTTTCATCAGATTCCTTCTCTTTTTTCCCTGATCTCTCAGCCCCCCCAAAAAGCTTTTCTCATTAATTTTACACAAACACAACTATGGCCTCTTAGAATTTTCACCATGGCTTTCACCGGCAAACTCCCTGTCGTCAGACCATGGATTCACACACACGCACCTGCAAAGAAATATTGTCTTTCACGTTCTGTTCTGAAAATTAACCTTGCAAGTGCCTGGGAAAAGAGTTTTTAAAGAATAAGATCCTCTCAGTGCGTGTTCTGTTTGCTTTTTAAACCTTTTAAAGACTTAAACAGAGTCTGGGGCAAAATTTTGGTTGATTTCATGTGCTGCCAAGCCACTCTGTTAACCTTGTTTATAAAATGATTTTATGCCTGTGTTTCGTCACGTTTTGAAAAACTCATTCCTGATCGCCACACAACGGTGATGCAAGTTTAAGCCCTTCTCTGCAATAAAAAATGTAAAAAATAAATAAATAAAAATCAAAGAATTAAGCTGAGAAAGGGGGCGTTGAGAAAGATCGGCAGAGAACTCGCGGAAAACTGTCCAGGTTTTTTTCCCCCCAGAGAATTCTGGCATTTCTTTTTTATGGATCAAAATGGAATGAAAGTCCATTTACTGATTTACGATTAAAAACAACATCAAATTCGCATCATCTTGTTGTAACCCTCTCAAAACAAATGTGTGAACAATGTGGAACACACATACTAAATTAAATGACTAAATCAATATCTACAGCACTATCAATACAACACCATGGTGCGACCTTTTCTCAATATTTAACTGTTAGAGAATGATCATGACTGTACAACAATCGATTATGCTTTAAATTCAATGACATCTCAATTAATGTCTGTTTAATTTTATCCATGCTTATGAAAACTTTGGCTGTGCATCTTCCATAAAGATTACACTTAAGAGGGAAATAAATCCAAAACTGTGTAGAGGTTGTTTAGACAGACAGGGCTCTAAAAATAACAAACTCTCTATGAGGAGATGTCTGGGTTTGAGTATTAGCCTCTGGAAGAACACACGCCTGCTCATCAGACGTTTGGCACTGAAACGTCTCCTCTCACATTTCACCCCTTAATACTCAGCTCCCTGGACTCGCAATCCAGTGATCTGAGTTTAACTCCCTGTGAAACCTGCACACAGCAGCCCACCGCCTGTCTGTCACTCCAAAATGCCTTTGAAAGGTTGAAACCTCCTGGTCCCCTGTTGGCAGTCATGTACCGTTCTCCTGTGTGATGCGCAATACCACACACTGCAGCGCAAAAAAAAAAAAAAAATTTTTTTTAAATAAATAAAGAAATAAGAAAAGAGAGGCTCGGGAAATTATTATTATCCGTAGGGGGAGACAAAATAACTTAAACACTTCACGACAAAGCATTCATTTCAGTTTGGTGGAGTGGAAAAACCAGACTTATTGGGAAATGTTTACCTTTGAATCATTTATATTCCAAAGAATTATTTTTCCACTATTCTTTCAAATATTTTTTTTTTTTTTAAATTTTAGATACCTAAATCAAAATCAATTTATAGCATTTCAATGTCTGTATAAATAAAAATGTAGAAAAAGATCTTTTAAAGATTATGTATTTTTAATATGTTTTTCGAGATTTTCTCAGAACTGGAGTGCTTCAGAAGCATCTCACTAGTTCCAGTTTGGTGTTCTGCTCTGCCTCTGGGACAGGCTGGTCTCTTGGACCTGGATTCTGTGGGATGAAAAATCCCACAGTGCTGTTGGTCCATGTTGGCTTAAGGGCATCACGCCCAAACTGTACATTAAATGTGCATCATCTAGACCCATTAAGATCTCTCCAGCCAATGACAGAGTGTTTACTCATAGCTTGTAGGTTAACTAACAAGATAGTTTAAGTGTCTAATGTCAACATGGTACCTGTGCTCATCAGAAACTTAAATTATGCAGAAGTCCACAAATCTAAGAGCAGCTTAGACCACATGGTTAATAGGTGACCAGGACAAACTGTAAGCTACACTGACAGTGACATAAACTGCGTCTACCAATAACAGGCAGTAATATCTTGGTTAAGGAAGTTGGTAAATGAAGGAACACATTACAATCAAATAGAAATGAAAATGATCAGATGGAAGTCACTTTCTCTGTTAGAATGGTTTAATCACATTACCATCCAGAGGCAGCCAGTCAGCGCTTCATTACTGATTGCTTTGACTTTAGTGAAAGTGAGTGAACACTCCCACAGATGTGATAATTCCATTTTCGCCAGCTCCCAACTACAGAGGAAGAAAGTGTGAATTGATGTGTTTTTTTCCTTCTCTCTCTCTCTCTCGCTCTCTCTTTTCTTTGTACTCAATGAATGTTTACAGCTCAACAGGAACAACCTGGACAATCATTGCACATCATGAACAACAAAACTCAATACCCTGCAAACCCAGTCCACACTCCACAAACCCAGTCCACACTCCACAAACCCAGTCCACAGAACACAAACCCAGTCCACAAAACACAAACCCAGTCCACACACCACAAACCCAGTCCACACTCCATAAATCCAGTCCACACACCACAAACCCAGTCCACACTCCACAAACCCAGTCCACACACTACAAACGAAGTTGACACACTTCAAACCCAGTCTTCAGTACGAGATGTTGTGTAAGCACTTTGGAAATTACAGTGAAAGTGAGTAATGAGCCCCATTATGAATAAATGTAACAGATAGATATATACATATTTATAGATACGCATATTTATAGATGTATACATGAGTTGGTATCTGAATGCACATTGTTTCTGTGTTCCTGTGGCAAGCCAAGCAGCCATAATTGCCATATATCCCCTAACCTGATGGCAATTGTCTCAGCCAAATCATATCGAAAAGCTAAAACCACTTGGAACTCCACATCCATTGTAAAACTCTGTTTTTATTTTTGATTTATTTTATTGTGTAAAATGCAAAAGGACATATTGTTTGAAATTTTGAATCAACAAACTGCGCATGAGCTCTATAAGGCTAGACTGCTGAAGTTCATGATGAACTACTAATTATCAATCTGACTGTGGTCAGACTGTGGAAGAGAATAGAGGAACTGTGTGATCATTGCCGGGTTTGAGGGGTCAGTAAAGACAGAGCTCAGAGCCAAGGTTTTCAGTGGAGTTTCACTGCAGTCAATCTATGTTCATTACTGATTCAGTGCACTCAAATGGAGTTTAATCTCTGTGGCTCATTTAAATTGCATTATTATACCTAGCCAACAGTCTCTCTCTCTCTCTCTCTCTCTCTCTCTCTCATTCACAGACACACACAGACACACACACACACACACACACACACACACACACACACACACACACACACACACACACACACACACACAAGGGAGATTAATAAATATGATATCCTAAATGAAATGACCGTTACAAAATAGTCCCAAAAAAGAGACCATACCTCAAAAAGTCCTTTCTAAAAAAAGCAAAAAAAAACCCAACCAAAACAACAACAACAACAACAAAACAAAGCCACTCTTGACTTTTTGATTGAACTCTGGTTGAACCGTGATTTCGGCTGTCTGTGTGTGATGGGAGAATTGAGTTGTTTTCACTGGATTGTTGTCCTGCTGAGATCTGCTGGCACAATCAAAGGTCTGGGCAGAGCCCTGTGGGTAATGGCTCTGTGGTGTTTCGCTCAGTGCTGCAACTGTGTGTCGGAAGCATTGCAATTATATAAAACTGACACACATTTTCATTAATGTGATGTAATTTAAGGTGATATGATGTGATGTGACAATGTGATATGATTCCAGGTGACGTGATGTGGAGTGATGTGATGTGATGTGTGAGGTAATGTGATATGATGTGATATGTGATATACTGTTATATTATGTTATGTGATTTAATGTAATCTGATGTAATGCAATGTGATGTTATGTAATCTTATGTGATGTGATGTAATGTAATATAATGGCTTTACACGTGTAAAAGAGAGCTGCAACATTTCCCTTAAGAAATATTACAGATATTACATATGTCCTGTCCTTTAGCAAGATAAAAATGTATTGAGGGTGTATGTTTTATTTCTCTCCCTTCCTGAGAAGTATGAAATGATCTTCATCTCTCACATTGCCTGTTTTGATTGCATTTCCAAGTCCGGAAATTCTGCACTTATAGAGGCTGGAACAGAGGATGAAGGAGAGAGAGAAAGAGTGAAAGACGGAGAAAAAGAGGGCGAGAGAGAGATGTGTCACCAATACAGTTCTGTTAGCGATCATCCAAAGCAAAACCACACACACACAAACAAATAAGCAAACACACACACACACACACACACACACACACACAATATCTCAAGGTTCATGTCAAGGTTTGAAAATCTATTTCACACTGCTGTGTGAATATTAAAGCACCATCAGAGACTTGGCAGAGTGGAATTAAACAGATACAGTCAGACTTTTGTAGCTTCAGGTCTAAAAGCTTAATTTCCCCAGGATTCTGCATTAAACATCTCAATCACTCTGACTAGCCAACATGGAACGAGTGCAAAAAGGCCAGTGTAATTACAAAAAGGGTTTAAACAATGGCGACATGTATGCATTATCAATATATTATTGATATAAATTCATTACTTATATTGACATAGTTCTTCCTCTTCCTAACAAAAGGAAAAGAAAAAAAACCCTGTCATGTGCTGTTTAGTAACGGACAGAGTCATATGTGTCCATCCGTGAAGGAGCCAGTCAGTGTAACTGTGTCAGAGGCTTGGCTGAGACATCTTCAGACAGATCTAAAGCTGCCGACTGCGTGAGCTTGACTTAAAAGGCCATCAGTGAGTCTGTGTGAAGAAGAAGATGTTACTGCTTCATTGAGATGACTGTAGCCTTCTCAGCCACAGGCGTCACTCTATAAACACAGGTTAAAATCCGGATCTGGTTTTTAGCATAGACGTGAAAATGGGAGTTTATAGTTCCTAACTAGACAACATGGACATGTCTATCTTATCCCCCCCCCCCCCCCCCCCCCCCAAAAAAAAGACCAGTTAAACGCTAATTCAGAACTGTGCCTGTTGCTTCTATGTCATCACTTTGCTTTGCTGGTTATAGACAGATCAACTATAAAATTTGATGGGCAAATGTGAAAGCCAACAGAGGAGGGACACATTTGTTAAGAGTTTCAGCTGGGCTTTGCGAAGGGATATAGATCTTGTGGGTTTTGTAGGGGGTTTTGGGGGAGGCATTGGTGAGAACACAGTAACAGTAACAGTTGCAGCTAATCCAGGACAGCATTATGATCCAGAGACAACGGTGCCTTCTGCTCTACAAAAAAAAAAAAAACAGAAGAAAATTTCTCTCAGAGCATCGGCTGCGGTCTGGTCACAGAGACAAAAAGTTAATGCACAAAAAACCCCAAAAAACCCTTTTACAGAGATGGGCTTTGTGAATGTGCAACAGTGGCACACACACACACACACACACACACGCACGCACGCACGCACGCACGCACGCACGCACGCACGCACGCACGCACACACACACACACACACACACACACACACACACACAGTACCTCTTTGTTAAACAGTCGACTAGCCTTAGTAACCCATTTAGACTACAAATCCCATCTTTCCCTCAGGGAGTGCAGATGTTTTGATAAGCTGTGTTGTAGTTCTAGAGATTTCTGAGAGCTGGGTCCTTTAAGCTGATGAGTAACAGAGGGAACAGTCCAGCTATGAAAACAGAGAGAGTGTAATCTGGTTCCAGAGAGCTGGCTTTGATCTTCCTTCTTAGCAAAGTTTCAACACAAAGAGGAGATTTCAAACAGCGCATACAGACACATTCAGGCAGACATGAAAACATACCAAAGGACGCCTTCGCTGAAAGCCTGGCCTGTTCTCCAGGGGGTGGGGGTGGTGGATGTTGAGAAAATCTGGACCAGGCAAATATTTCTGAAAATTTCCTCACAAATGAAGAAAAAATGCAATGTGTTAAGAGCTGAACGAGCCGATGTCTTTGAATGAACTTTATAGTTCACACGGCCAACATAACCTCAGACACGGGGTGTTTTATATGCATCATACAGTTGGCAAACCCTTGGCAGAATTACCCACTCTATGTCCACATCTCCAGGTATGAGTCTCATCTGGACCAAAGCCATTCCATGCCTGTGTCTGCAATGAGCTACAACCCATTACTCCATGTCACACACCTGTGTGCATCTTTAGTGGGTGCCAAGTAATTGTGGTACCATCTACTGCAAAAAATAATCCACCAAACTGTGAAATGTTGTTTACAGAGGCCAGCTCTCTTTTTTTAGTCTTAAGGTATTTCATTTTCTGTGCCCTCCGTTTGGATGCAGGTTAGACACAGGTTAGATACAGACATCGAGTGAGGGACTGTTAAGAGAGTCTGACCAAGCTTATTTCAGACTATGTAACATCTGCTGAAATGGGTCTCTTCACTCTTCATGAGCTGTGTTCTGTGTTTTTAAACTGAGCAGTTGGAATTGGCAATTCTGATTATTGTAACTTTATAAGGAAATGTACCAATTTAAAATGAAATCATTAAAGAGCTGAACTGCTGGGAATATTTACGGAGAAGTAGAAGTTTTGTTGGCCTTTGAGGAGGCCACACTCTTGCATTGCTCTCCTGTTACGAACCAGAGCTGTCATTAGAGACAGGTAAACCTTTATAAGAAAACCTGTATGACTGCTGTGACTCAGTGCAATCACACGGCCATTATCCCACTGAGGGCGGACCGAGTATGACGACGGCACTGACACACAGTAGTCTGACGGGGTCAGACGCGTATCCTGAGTCACGTCTATTCATTGCCACTAGACCCAGTCCCAGCACACTATTGGAGTTCAAGTTCAGGGCGTTGCATGGCTGTTTAAACTGACAATACTACCAAAACAGTTTAGAATTAATAGAGCTTTAGTAAACATAGGCAAACATGCATACTGTAACAGTGACCAAATGTAATTTTGGGATGAAACAATGAAAAAAATGATACTAACAATGAAATTCAACCTGTTCACTGAAAGTATCTCACCTTCAGTCCAAAAGCACAGTCTGAGATAAACACAAAGTCACCCACTCTCCTGCGGCCTGTTCCACCCCATTCTCCTTTCTCTGATCAGCTAACACATAGGCTACAGATGTTGTTCTCTTCTTCATAGTAAGAAGATAAACTAAGCAGAATGCTTTT